>NC_088304.1:27370094-27674915 GCF_032854445.1 Liolophura sinensis | reverse complement strand
AGAGGTTACCGGCAGATCGGACCAGCCGGCCCATATAATTTGCTACTACATATATTTAAGCATTGGCACGAACCGTTATAATAAAACCCTAACTAAGGTAAATTGACAAGAGGCCGTATTTCACCGGTTACGTGAGACCATTTACCAGCTATCACACTGCGGTCAATACTCTGCTTTAACTCTTTGTCTTGTAAGACTTTTATTATATTACAGAGCATTCGCCGATAACTTATATTTTTCTGGAATCTGCAAGTTTTCCAGATGGATCCCCTACTTTTGCGATGTGCGTTCGTTGCAATCTCAACAGATCAAAGTTTGTTTTTGGAGACCTTTTACCTTTATGCCTTGTGGATTTCTCATATAATGTTGTTAGTGTTGATGAGGGTTTGGAAAGAGTAGGGGAGGATGTTGGAATGGTTGATGATCCAAATCCAGGCCGGGGGGCGGAGGCCTGTGAAAAATACACAATGATCACACACCATGAAACAACGATACCACTGGGCGACAAATGAGACAATTAGGAGTTAAATTATACAACACTTTAGGCGACAAAGCACATACAAATGCATGGTGGAAAATGGACAGAGTATAGTTAAAGTATAATAATTTGCCATTATTGATGAAAATAAAGCCTGCAGAAGCAAAAACGTCAACAAATTTAAGAGACCAAACGCAAACCAGAAATTTTTGCTGTTTGAAATCATGTACTTAAAGGGCCGAGCTGATGTCGTAAGATAATACACAGCAGTTCAGTTAACAGCCATAATTTTCACCTTTAATATAAACTACAAGATTTCAAAATCCTCAGTGATTCTGCATTCAATCTATACGTTAGAACAAGCAAATCCATATATCTATACTGATGCGCATTTCAAGCTTTTTTGAGTATATACGCCAAATACGAAAGCATTAAAACTTGAGCAACAGACAGTATATAGCCTAACAGACTATCTGAATATATGTTTTGCTCTACAATAATTTACATCGGATCCACCGAGACATCTGTTAAAAAAGAAAAAAAAAGAAAAACTCATAACTATTTGGCGGTTTGTTTTCACATTTAAAATTAGCAACATAACAATATGGAAGTTCTCAAATCACGATAGATAACCTTTCGTTTAGTACAAATATCAGAAAGATTATAAAATCAAACAAATATAAGGGGGGGGGGGAGGAATGCCATGATTATACGTGTATTATAGTTTCATAATATAGAGTTTACCTGGAAAACTGGTTTTATTAAGAAGAACAGAGCCACACTCTGTTTTATTTGGAACTGGAAAAGGACGGAGATGTTCCAAAGATTCTTCCGGCACGTCTGAAAAAAAATTGGAGACAAATTCAAGCATTTACTTCAATATAAAAAATAGGAGCATGTCATTTCCTTTTGTTTAAACATTGTGTTTACACGCGATGCTACTGGCTTTAACAACAAGTCCGACATATCTTCAGACAATGCATTTTCGCACAAAACCTTCATTTACAATATTTCCCCACACATTTCTGCTAAACTGTCACATACTGAAGCGAATGACTCATCTTGACTATCGCGACTCCTGTAAGCAGATCTGAAAATATTTCCTGTTCGGACCAGTACTCAGTTCATTCGTAATTCAATGAAAAATGACTTATTCTCGTAAAATACACTTGAACTGGCAGTGTCTCGCCACTGTGTGCCGTTATCTCGCCTCACTAGACGTGTGTATCGACGACCGGGAAATTGCGCAAAACAGCTTAAATATTGATTGGCAGCGCGGAACTAGATAAGGGGAGATAACCAGTATCTGTGATGACCCAACATTTGAAAACAATTCTCATGCAGCCGTGCGGTGATACAGTGGGATGAACATGGCGAACGAGGGTCAAAAGTTAAAGAGTTTTCTACTGTTGTATGTTATGACAGAGTGGCATTTTTATTGTTTTACGATTAGTTCTGGGTATCGCAATGTTGATTGGTGAGGAAGATTAAGGTAGATGAGTCACCGCGTACATGAAATATCGTCGATATGTCAATCAAATCTCACTTACTCTGCCATAAGGACAGAACACAGGGCAGAATTGTTACACGCATACCAGGATAACTGAGAGCCGGGTCAAGGTCACGATTCCACATGTCCAATATTGGTAGTCTAATTTTAACACCCCAGTATAATGCGAAGTTTATGACTTCATGAGATGTTTATGTTGACATTATAGGTTTTAGCAGTTCACAACTATTACTCCAAAAAAGTCTAAGAAAATTTGATTTTAGCCAAAAATTGGTTTGTGGACATTGCAAAGTCTCGACCGTTAGTACTAAACTTCATCTATCTTGACATTTTCCGCCCTACTTCTTAAGTTTCAGCGCAGAGAAAGTCAAAAGTTAGATTTAAGTCTGTGCTAAGCCTAACTCAACTACATCATTAAGGAACTATAGAGCCCATTTTCACAGAAATTCGCTAATCAAGTTTTCTTAATTATTCTCGTAAATTTCGTCCCCCGGTGACTCTATAACTGAACAACTTCATTTACCCAAAAGTGATAGTTACTCGTAATTTCATTTATAATGTTGATGTAAAAGTGATCTCTTAAAACATCTGTGTACAAAAAATACAAAAGATGTGTACCACAAGCATACATTAATTACAACAAATGTGTACAATAACATCAATGTGTACCTTGCATACATCATCTTCATGTACCTACATATTTAATGTATACCAAATTGTGTACCTGTGCGTCGAAACAGACATTCGTATGATCAACCAATAAGGGCGTTCCGGGTCAATAATCGGAAATACGTAGTTTGTTTACAACGCGGGATACACAAACAGATACGTACAAAAGGGTACACAAAACCGTACACATTTGCTTCGTGGGAGTGGTCACAAGGTTTTATATGTGACTTACATCGGTATTCCACCCACATTCTGTGACCTTTGGTAGAGCCATCCGTGACGAGTAACAGCTCCACCTCTCCGCTGAGCGTTGACGTAAGTTCACGTTTTGCTGTCGAGTCAAGCTGAAGACTTTGGCCGTTTTTCGCCAACTCTTTTATCCTGAGATATTGCTGACCGGTGTCGTCACGGTGCAGGTATTCCCTGACATATATGTCTACCTTATAACCGTGAGGCGGGTAGAGTTTCCAGGAACACATGGAGTTACCCGTCACCAAGGCGGGGTAGCCTGGACTGGACAGATACCTCTGATCACGTGATACTCGGAAACCACGCTGACTGCAGTTCGATTCCACGGCATGCGCTGCAAATGAAAATTAATGACTGACTGATTTATTTATTTATTTATTTGATTGGTGTTTTACGGCGTGCTGAAGAATATTTCACTTATACGACGGTGGCCAGCATTATGGTGGGTGGAATGCGGGCAGAACCCGGTGGAAACCCACGACCATCGGCAGATTGCTGTCAGGCCTTCCCACGTATGGCCGGAGAGGACTGATTGACAAATTGAGTTAAAAGTATGATTGGAATATTGACGGGTTGCAACTTGTCCTCCCATTCCATGATAATGATCGTGTGAGACTGATTATTTATTTATAACTCCAGATCTCTTTATTCACCAATACATTTTAAGTGTTGAGATCACAGGTGCCAATGACAAACCGTGTTTACTTATGCATTTGAGGGACTGCTTAATTTGGTTAGAGCGTGGGCCCAGAAGCCTGGAGACCAATGATCAACCATAACAATCATTAAGACTTAAAATAATACTTTTGCTGCCTCACTTCGCGATCGGTACAGTGACTTTAGAGCATGGGAACCAGACTGATTGGGTCGAGTAATGTGACCGAGTGGGGTGTCTTGCCTGGTGTCTTCGGCATGACACTGCAGTGGCGGCAGCACTTTGGAGACGTGGACTCACCCTATAGTTATGTACACACACCTAATGACTCCTTTTCTTATGACTAAAAAATTGCTAAGTTCGACGTAAAACTTCAAGCATACATACATTGATACTTATCCGTTTGGAGTTTTGAACTTGACTTTTATACAAGAGGCAATACCTATTGTAAAGGGCACCAATCAATTCCCTGAAGAATCCGCCACTTCTAGTCACGTACCCTGACCAATGTAGTCACGGAAATCCATGGTGTTAAGGGATGTATAAGTTGCTATATTTAAGTATTTACACGATCCGTTATAATGAAACTCTACATCTTAGGCACATTGATAAGAGGCCGTATTTGGCCGGCTAAGCGCGACCATTGTCACACTGTCGTCGCTGCTCAGGTTTTACTCTTCACGTTGTCGCTTTCTGTATTTTTCAATAGTAGAGACGTAAAATGTGTAAATGGTGATTTTATTTCCTTATTGATTAATTCAGCGAATGACCCCAGCCGAGAATTTGTGGTTGCTGGACCATGTTATTTCATTATTCCATTATTGAATAATGGCCGAAAATTTTCCTCATGGCTTGTTTGATTGAGTTATTATATTAGCCTTATTAATTTCATGGGAGAGCTTGCTAATTTTGCAGAAGAAGCGAGCCGAATGTTTTCATCACAGTTGGTCTAACGTCCTAATACCCCATCATTCGTATATGTAGATGTAACTCGGCACGAAATGAACCAGAGATCTCTCATCAAAGAGACTGGTAGTCCAAATGCCCTGTCGTATTTAACATTTCCTTTACCAAAGATTTATTTAGTGTAATTGGCATCAGTTTACCATGCCAACCCTGTAAGCACACCAGGCGTTCCCTCAGTAATCTGTCATTACTACGTCGCCTCGTTTCATCTCCGCCGAGCATTACATCACATTGCTCTGGCATCACAGTTTAACAATTCCACCCGCTGTTACAAAAGTAGGAATCATTGGCGAGCTAAAGTTTGAGCATAAGGGTTTTTTTTTAGAGAAAACCATATAGCTCATCTGGCAAAAGTTCAATGCGTATCCCAGCACAGTGCAACCTGCTGCACGCAGATTTCCTGTTGATAAATTACCCACCTAGCCATATCTGCGATCGTTCACAGCGCTTAACCCATCTTACGCAAAATTGAGTAAAACTGATGATAACATCTGAAGCCATGGGTGGTTTACCCTGTCCAAGGCTTTACTACCTTCCCACAGACAGCAACCTTATAAACAATTCTAAGCTGAGGAGTCCATAAAGCTCAACCAGCCTTATCTATGCCTAAACATAGGCCGAGTTTGATGGAATAAACACACTCTTGCAGCAATACAGGGGCCTTGTTTCGTGGGCAGTGTTAAATATCAAGCTATACAAGATAATGTCCCTGCCAGTATTTATCTCAGTGGGCGTACAAGTGAGTACCCAGATATCCCAGCGTCTCCCAAGAACTACTATCCAATCAAAATGACAGCCAGCCAGTGCTAAATATTTATGATGGTTGGGGAAATAAGCCGAGGTGAAGTGGGCAGACTTGTGAGATAAAACCTCGAGTACCAGTAGTGCTTCAAATGGACTCCACGTAGAATGTTTTCTCCTTAATGTTGTATTTTAGCTTTGTTTGTTTTCCCAGGTTTTTAACATTGCCTTCAACATAATCTCGGTGTTGCCTTGTCCATGGGTACTCTCAACACCCACATATCTGCGGACGCCATGCCAATGACACCAGACAGGACACTCAATACAGAAATAAAATAGCCTGACACCGACCATTTGGGGCGCATGCTCTATCCACACGGTCATTGCTTGTTTGGGATAAGTTAAGTATTTAGTTGCATTCAACCCATTTTGATCTCTATACACTAAATATATGTGTTTAGTGTTTAAACACATCTCTGTTACATTTTATAAACACGTCTTAATGTTTATTCATAAAAAAAACTGTGGTTAGTACCTAAAGAGAAGTGTTTATTGTAGTAAACACGGTATTACACAGTAATGCGATGAATATTTTTGGTACACAGAAAAGTCCTGTAAGCATTTGTTTATATTAAGTGTAAAAAAGCGATAAGTATGTACAAATTAATGAACATGTGATATGATTACGTTGTAAATGTTTTCTGTTTATTATAGTAAACATGTTTCAGTGTGTAGAAATATTCAATGGGTGTGTTAAATTGTATTGGTAAAAGACAAAGAATAATAGTCGTGAGAAAGCTTTTTTTTTCAAACATTTTGTATCTTTATCGCCTTACAAAAAGAAATAGATGTTATTGAACTCTTAACGTCACTACATCAAGAATTATTTTTAAACCCTTACCTGAGACACACATGTAGCTGACAATGGCTATTGACAGAAAGGCCCGCCTGTCATTCCGCTCACAGTATTTTCCTGATATCAGCCACATATCGGCGCTGAGACAGTACTGTCGTCCGGAGCACAGACGCGTCACCTCCCGATAGGCCACCATGTCGCAATTACGTCCCCTTGTTCGACACATCACAGTGTGGATCATGATGACACTTCCGGTGTCGCACAGGAAGCCGGGATCGTTGACGTCGCAGACGTCTACCTCGCATTCTCCTTCTAGACCTACACAATAAGAACGACCTGATCATAAACATTCGGAACGCAGATAAAATTGTTTTAAAATGAAATAAAATTTAAGAAATATATCTGGAAGAATTGCTTACTTGTTTTCTTTGGAGATTTTGATATTTTGTATGTAAGAATGTGCAACATTAGTATGCATATAAGTATATTAGTTGAACGATCCACAGTATATTAACCTAAATGAACATGAAGTATGAGGACACAGAAAAATGTGTCAGTGCCAAATAACAGACAATTTCCACACGACACTTCAATATTGTCGGGTACCCTGATGAATTTACTAAACATTCGATGACGTCACAGAGAATTTGATTGAATGGTTCACTTTTCCCCAAAGCTCTGGTATATAAATAAAATCAGCTGAATGCTGTGGAAAGTTATGTTCATCATTATCGTGCATGTGTTGACGTTCCTTGGCGGTTATACAGTAAGAATGATAAAGTTTTTTTTAATGTTTGGTCTATATACCAAATAGAAAACGTTATACGCTGACTGACTTAAAAAATAAAATACGTTGTTTCGATGTTTGATTTACAAGTGAATCTCATTATCTTTTTAGACCGTGCTATGTTTGTACCCTTCAAAGGTCGTCTATTGCAAATGTATAGAAACTGGTTGTTGGTTTTGCAGCAATAAATTAGCCATTTTACCGTGTTGCCATTGCTTGGTTCATGAGAGGTGAAAAAGATATATACGAGACGGAGGGAAGGCGTTTGAAAACTGGCAACCATATCTCCCTGATATACTAGACACGCGATATATGCGATAACTTTACAACGAGATAAACTTCCATGTTTGATTTGAAAAGCGAAGAGGAGTTTGGGAGGTCTTGTCGTCGTAAACCGGCAGTGCCAGAGATACAGGTAACACGTAAAGCTGCAGATCCCTATCCGAAACTCATTTCTCATGACAAATATGAAAGATCGCAGACGTGCTGAGTATAATTCGCGATGACAGGGGAGAGAGAACGTGCTAGCTCCCAACACCTTGCTCCTTTCCTCTTATCACCGGGTTGTGTGTTTAGCCGGGTTTAAATCAAGCTCGTTTGTGGAGAACAAACTGCGGAATTGGCATATGGTATCTTGTACCTGCCTCCGTTTTCTAAGAAACCCAAGTTCACAACACCAATTCTTGTCATTTTCTTTCAAACGCATAACTTTTCTATCCATAAGGCAGTTGGGTGCGCGGTAACTACTAAGGTTGTTTAAAACAGCTGCTCCTGGCTATGCATCTCTTCGTCTCTCTCTCCCAAACATTGAGCGATAGCAGTTTTATTGCGAGCTGTTAACGACTCGGAGGCTCTATTCCCCAGACGACTGCGTGCGCAGCGCAGTGAGGGGCCCCTATCTGAAAGATATGCACAAGCTGCCGTATGCAGAACCGTTATAACACGAGTCGCAATCATGGCGAGAACAGAGAAATGCAAGACGTTCTGTTATCTGCTATAACCAAGGGGACCCGAGATTGTCCTCTGAGATTGTCCCATTTAACAACTTTCGCTCCAAGCAGAGAAAGCAAATATGAATTTAACTATAAAGTTTTGTTGAGGGAAATCATAGTATAGCTCATATAAGCTGCACAGTGAACTTGCTCTTAGTTCACACAGATATCCACCTGAACTGTTAACAATATTATGTACAAAGAGAGCGATAACGGAGAGAGAGAGATAGCAGTTATCTGTATGAAGTCATCTGGGATCACGAATACCTTCTGTAGTAGATACGACCGGTGGTTTGTGGCCTTTGTTTTATTGCCGCTTAACTGCAGCCCCACGGCATAGACAGGACAACCTCAAGCACGACGATATCGCCCACAAAACAGACTCCTTATTTTTCTGTTACCATTCTAAATGTCAGCGACACATTAGTGGCGATTGAGGGCAACACACGTGACGTCTGACTAGAGCACAAATCGTTCTATCACCCCAACGGTGTCGCCTGCATTGTGAGGACATAGTTGTGACATCAACAGCGTACCTATATAGTCAAGACTAGATTTTCTGACCAGTATATACCAAGATGTCCAAAGCCGAAAATTAATTTGTACTATAGCTTGAGAGATATACAGCGCATAGTGTACGGTACAGTACATGCATACCGATTGTTTCAGTTTGTTACTTTAATACAACAACACACATTGGGTAATTAACCACGTGGCAAGCTCCAAAGCACAGCTTGGGGCAGAGTGCATTATGAACGACCGCATGGGATGTACATCGGTTCTGGCATATGGCAGAATACATCACGTACTGGACAATATGCAGCCGTTCAAGAATAAGTGGCAGAGTAAAACTCGTGCGGTGCGATAGATAAACTGGGTACCCACAGATTACCCAGGCACACCATGCAGCATCATGTTGTAAGGTGGTGTCATCCAGTAAGGTGAAGCAGCTGTAAATTCCACAGGAATTGAGCTTAACCACACTGGGTCAGGGACGAGTCACGGGATTGTCAGGGTAGTGAAGTAGATAGGATGTGATGGTGAACTTGGTTGTCATATACAGTTTTGTTTGGATTGGTTCTACCTACACCTTAGTGACGACTTGGTCCGTCTTTATATAATCCATGTACAAAAGTCTTGCAGATACGGTTCAACTTTGTGCTATTTAAGGTAATGCTAGATCTATAAACAACAAATTTATTTGACGTATCATAAGTATTTTAGCTTCAGTCGTTTTCCGAAAACCGCATCTTTCTGAAAAGTTGCCATTTTTATAGTTTTTCCCAAAACAAAGTCCGCAAAACGTTAAACCTTAACAGAAATTGAGAATTGGAAACAAAGGGTCGTAGATGGTCGAGGATTAAAGGCTTACATAACCCAAGGAACCATACTACAGGTTGCAAACATGTTGTTTCGATACATGGTGGGGCATGACATTTATCTGGATTTTGTTTATCGCCATATTCGAGAATATTTCTCTTATGCCAATGGCCATCAGTTTTAAGGCTGGAAGAAACCAGTGTGATCGAGGTAAACCACCGATCTTTGGTAAGTTACTGACGAACATTCCCACTTTTGAAGTACAGAAAAGCGCACGATATTAGTGGAAGTCAACCGCCCTCCAACATACATTAGACTGCGAAAGCTGGGTTTTAGTTTGGCGAAACCTGTAGGTTTTGTGGTAGAGTTGGTAACGCCTGGCATATCCAGCACCTGTCAAACACGAGTGTTACGTAATCCAGTGATTGAAAATGGATCTTGACTGAAAACCAATAATTCGACAGTGATCGTATTGGTGAGATATTCAATACGGGTATGGGATTATGTCATCTGGTTATTGAACACTGAAAACTGATCTTTAATCCCCTGTTAATTGAGGATCTTGTTTCCAAGAAAACATGACTGGTCTTGTTCGATGTGCCATGCACGATAATTTTAAATTTACCAAAACCCGAAGAGCAATTTCAATTAATCGAAAAATGAGATGATCTATCGACTTTTCCAGCTATATATATATACTAATTGCAAAATGGCGATGAAGAGGGGTTGCTTTCAGTATACGGTGAAAAGGATACTCGAATTTGTTTATCACGCCTGCTTATTCCAAACGGCGCAAAACCCCACAAGGATCTAACGATGCATCCTTTGAAAGGTCAGCATTCTTCCAGACTCTAACACTATAACGATGACTGCCAAAAGATAAACCATCGACAACATCACAGAGACAAACTTCTCGGTTTTCTTTGTAAGACGCCATCGTCGTTACAAAGCAAACTGGCATGTTTAAAAAAATTGGCAGAGAGTTACTGTCCGAACTCTTTCGGGGAAGATTTGTTACTTTTTTGGGGAACTGTTTGATCTTGGGTGTTTAAGGATATTGAGGAACGGGGTTATCTGTGAAGTCCGATGTGATTACATACCGAGTTGGGTGGCACCTGCCTTAGTGTTGGCGGTCAAATTCCTCTCAGAACCAGTTTATTGGCCTTGGCCTATTGAAGGCAGATCCTGACATTTGGCAACACCCTCAGCTGTTGTATGTGGGCCTCATGTGCCCCAGGGGCTGGCCGGGGTGACCTGGCCACAATAACTACACCCTGGGGAGCACATTTGCTGAGGAAGAGCCATCTTGACGAAGAAATGTCGGTCAGCCCCGACGGCGAAACCTTATGGTGGTGCAAATATTCCCATCTTTCAAAAACGCCAATCACAATACAGGGTGTTTAATCCTATATGTACACAGGAAGCTGAAGAATCGAATATGTTCGAAATTTGATTATTACAGTTGTTCTGCTCTGAACATTTTGAGTGCATACAGGGTGTTTCCTTTTCAGAATTTATAAACAGAATGAAAAATATCCTAGATATAACACCTTTTCTGAAACATTAGCAAACAAATCCGATCTGAAGCAAAACAAAACGCCGTGGCAATTCTTACATCAAGAAATGACAAGGGGCTATATTTAATGGATTTGTGATCAGGCTAATAGTGTCTGATAATATGTTAATTGCCACACTTATTAACAGTCATGTACACTACCATTCTGTATTGACAACTAACCTATAGCCTAATCTGGACGAAAGCCCAGAGTTATAAATTTTCCTTGAACGTTGTAATTTTTATACGAACAGCCAAAGCTCGACAAGAAATAATCAGCCTTATTATCATTAAAACGTTGGCACCAGTTTCACAAGACTTGCAGAATCATGCTAATTGAGTGTTCAGCGTGACACTGTGACAAAACTTTCAAGAATACAGAAATTGAACGTTAGGTTATTTTATTACGTAACCGCGGACATCTGTAAGTCGTTACCTACTACACTCTTGGCAAAACAACATTCATTGTTCACTGCTGGGTAGGGATATTCTTGGGAATAACTGGAAACACATACGTATACTATCGTAGGAAAAAATGTGTGGGAACATGTAATTTTGCGTGCAATAGTCTTTCACATCTCACGGACTTTGTTAAAACGTGGAATGAATTTGGTGCGCTGTGAGAAAGCCCTAAAAATCAACAAGAAACTAGCCCTGATCGCATTTCCATACAAACAGGTTCTTGGGGCCATGATAGACGATCAGCGTTTAATGAGTATTAAGCCTCAAAGGCCTGAGATGGACACACAAACAGACAGTTTGATGAGGGATAAAGATTGGCTCCCATCCTTACGAGGCAGAATTATCAAATTATTAGTGTGTATTGGACAACGGATGGGTTATAGATCTACATTAGCGCTGAGCGGAGGCCATCTCTGGGCCACTGTGTTTGTGACTAGAAGCCACCAAGGCGGTAGGCATTGTCAGAGAGCCAAGAAGGCAAGCTTTGTCATCTACGTCTTTATTTAAAGCAAAAAGGAAAGACGGATGTGTTCAACCTTACAACTGGGCAAGGGGAACAGAAGAGCGTGTCAAGAAAGACATACAGAAACAAATAGCTAAGTGACTCGAACTGGTCTCAGTTTACATAAGAAGCCTTGTAAATCACTTGATTTCGCGTGCCACTGGAAAAAAAGCAATCTTTCAATATGGCATTTTCTGAAACATTTCTGTGCGCATCGGGTGGTAAAAAACAAACTGGCAGGTAGAACTTGTTTAGATTCCCCATCTGTACAACTTAACTATAACAGACATACGCTATCTTTAACTGACACAAGAGTTCGCTGTTCAATTCATAATTCCAACATCCGCATTCCTGTTGATCGCGAAATGGAACAAACAAAAACACAATATCAACGTCTTCGGATCGTATTTTTCCTACAGGGACAGAATCTAGGCGTTAACAAATGTAACACTGGATGAATACAATACAGATGTACATTATTGTTTTGTGCCACATAATAAACAAAGGTTAATCTCCGTTTGTTTTCGCCATATTCGCCCCGTAAGAGTTCCACCTATTATTGCCTTAGAGCTTAGCTCTACAAAGCAGAAAGCACGAGCAAGGTTTTTTTTAATCTGTAGGCCAATTATCCTACATTAATATTATTCACGTGGCACTGATTTACTTTCGGCATACAAATGCCTTGTTTACTTAAGTAATTATCACCTGGAACATCAAATCATTATACACGTAACACTTCTTTCAAACTGATTTCATTTCAGTTGTTCATACTATATATGGTATATTTAAGTATACGTATGCTCCACGTTGCCCAAAACGACTACGGACGTTTTTCAATTGACATTAATTTCACTGCAAGTCAATGATCATTTAATTAAAAAGGTTATCTCGTGGTGTCAAAGTGTCCCGCGGGGTGTCTGCGTATGGCCTGAGCTGTGACGAATATACAGCAGGCAGACGACGGGTTAATTAGGGTGTTAATTAGCCCTGGTCTAATTACCTCTGTTTCGCGGACTAAAGGGATACGTCTGTCACAAACCCCTGTCAACAACGCCCCATCAAAAAAAGTTATGCCCGGTTTGTGTCCAATTTCAACATTGACATTTACTCAATAGGTCATTGCCTTGGGGAACACCAATTTGAGTTGTGCTTTTTGGAGGCAGTACAAAGCATAAGGGCTCTCCAGTCAACCCGTCGACACGTAATAATCAGCCATGGGCCGGCCTATTACTGCAACAATGTGAATGTAACAGATGACGGTTCAAGAGGCCTCATCCGTCATCTATACAGTCAGAAAAGAAATTCAAACGATGCAATTTACAAATCAGGAAAAAACAACCCACGAGGCTCAAGTCCAGCCTGTCTATATACTTATTTAATGCTTTCGGATACCGTTTCATTATAATGAAGACAAAATAAGATGTCTCCAACCACTGCACTTATGTCTTACTTCTCAAAAAATAGCATAATCAGTTACAGAAAGCTTCAAGAGGTCATGCACGTTTAGGTACAGCGTTTAGTGTTCAGGGGATGGTAATAGGCTTCTGTTGTCAGAATTGGAGTCTAAGTACACTCCTCATTATATAACCATATAAGGATAAGTTTCACGCCTTAATTTGCATCATTGGCATGTTTTTAAAGCTGGACTGTTTAAAGGGTCACCAGGTTAAGATATAACCATTTGGGAGCGAAAGAGGAAATCAGCAATAATACAGTTCCGGTTTTTGCTGTCGTCCTGTATAAAAGTTGGACATCGCCACAGAAAACAATAAAGGCGTTTATAAGTGGGCCTGAGTAAAAGGCTTGGCTGAGGTACATATTGTGAGGGGATTTTGGGTTTCAAATGATCTCCCTGACTGGAGCAGTCTAAAAGGATCACTTGCGTTAGGTCAAAGGTCTGATTTTTTCAAGTAGGCAAATACTTCAATTACTGGAGTTAGGGATGAAAGATAAAAGGGCCAAATATACTTTCTCCTTTCCCTGTTGTTGGGATGTGTAAAACCATGCCAAGAGAAATACATGCAGTTTGATATCGTTTGTTACAGAAAGAGTATATTCACTCCATGGATTATGATTTCGCTTACGAAATAACCATTGAAAAAAGAAAAGTGTGAAAAAAGATGAAATCTCAATATCCATAAGAATGAGAGACATCTGACAGTGAGGATGTTTGATATACAAAATCAAATGGTCTCACACAGCCCTGCATTTCTGTCAACCAGTAGTATCAGTTTGAATATCTGGAAATCGATCTCTGAAATCCAGATAATATAAAAAATTACATGTAGTTTCGTAAAAAAAGTGAGTTTTCCTGACAACCAGCGATATGACAGTTTTAATATCCGAGCAAAAAAGCCTGGAAACCTAGATTGTCACCCTAAGCTCAACCTGTCCCAGGAACTACATGGATCAATCAATGAAATAACTTTCAGATTATGCGAATAGTACAAAGTATAGCTATGTGAAACATGTACAGTATCGCCCTAAGAGCGCTAATTGTCGAGTCTTAACGCAGGTTTCGCTGGTTTTACTGCGACTTTAATCAGGATGCTTGTCATGCACCAGGTGAAGGTCGGTGGTTTCCTCTCGACACACCAGTTTCCTCTCTCTTGTACCCGACTTGATTAAGGCCTTAAACGCCAATTAAATTAGGTAAATAAACAGCACCCGAGGTAGGCTATATGTAGCTAAATACCCTCTGCTGAAGTCTGCTTGTAAAACAGTTTCTTTTGCAATTCTCCGCAAATTAACTACCGTGCTTATATACTAATAAGGGAACATTTCCCCAAGTCCTTCTGCAGAGGTACACTTCCAAGCGCACATGTAAATTACATCTAAATTGAATCATGACCATGACAATAAGGGCGTTCCTATATACGGCGGGCTATAATGCATTTCCGGATGGAAACAGTTTCGCGATAAATCTAGCTAATGTGAATCAAAGCCATCTGGAAACTCTCACGGTAATGGCCATGGTTTTTTGAGATGGTTGACAGATTCGAGAAGGTGTTACACGCCACTGAGTCACAGTTTACATGTCACCCTTTAGTGTAAACCACCAGTCAGCTTTCATTACTTTGCACAACAATAAACACTGCGAAATATGGAAGCCCGGATCGGCAAACAAGCCTGTTAACAAAGAAATGATACACTTGCGCATGTGTTGTCACTTTTACAGCGCTTGGTGATATGCGGACAAATTTTATGTTGCTAAGAAATTGCTAAGCGACGCTGAAAATTGGAGATTCATGGGAGGGAATTTCGAACATCCCCAGCATGTGCAGTGACGATCGACATTCAGCTGTGATATTGCATACTGTGACTTCCTCATATGCACTCAGGATGTTCAAAAATATTTTGGAGGCACTTTTATCGATGCTCTCTTGTGTCTCTGCGTCTCTGTTTCCAGGCAAGGGGTCGAAGGGTTGCTAACAAAGCTCCCCATTGTTGATACACATGTTGTGGTGTTCCAAATTCCACACATTTTTATTCCTTCCAGCTGAGGTGTGATTTGACATCTTCACTGGCACCAGCATGCCATGTGTTACTTACACCAGACAGACCGTGCCTGCCGCCGCGCGCTGTTTCATCCATTTGGGCATCCCAACAGTGACTATCGGACCGCTGAGTTTGGCTCGACCAAACACGTCTATCTCCTCCAGATCTGTCTTCAGCCCTCATAGAATAATTACTTGTGCATTTACTGCACCGTAACCCACTTCTGTTTAACGCCGGTATCTGTTATCACGGGAAACTTCTGCATCTGGCATTGACTTCTCCACTTGAGTGAATGTTATGACTTAAGGAATCAGTAGTTGTAAGTTTGGCAACTAGCGCATGATTCTATCTTGTATACCGCTGCATGCTTCTCTTGCATGTGGCTACCGTTACCTTTCTCCAGCCAATCAGATGTTTTGTTTCCCTACTTGGCCCACAATCGGTTGATGCAATTGCTAAGGCTTAGTGTCACCCAAAACATGTACATGCAACATCTTAAGTCTCGCATAAACAAACCTATAAGAATCACATAAATGAAGCTTCCAATTCAAGTAATTTGTAATAAGTGTATTTCCTGACTGAAATAAGTTTACTTTCAAAATAGTTGGGGTTCTTGTTGAAAAAAATTCATTTTTGTGTCTACAATCACAAAGTCCATACGTTGTCATAACGTGAAGCAATGTGTACTTTTCACATTTGTGTGAAAGTAGTCTCAGTAAATCTGATAATACTTACCTTTGAAGTGTTGCAAGAAGTGTTATAGCGGTCAAGAAGCAAGAAACTCAAGTCAGCTGTCTCGGAGATTTCTAGTTACTTAACCTGAACTGGTGTGTTATTTCTTGTCTGGTAAGTTTCGGCATGTCAACTTAATACATGATGTTCAGTTAAACCTTATTGCAGAGAAAACATTAATCATCACTGGAGTTTTTGAACTATAAACACGAGATTTAACGAGATAAGTCAGTTGCCCTAAAGGGTCATCAGAGACTGACTAATTTGTATTCTAGCCTTAAAACAAAGACATCTTTGTTTCTCTCAACGTCAGCTGCTCTCTAGTTAAAACAGTATATAAACGACGTGCTGAAATACAGTTCCTCATTTGTTCACAAGTCAAAGACAGAGATGTGTATCATATACACGAGTGCAATTAAAAAAGGATTCTTTCCCCATGCAGGTGAACGTGTACGTTATGATAAACTACCAGTTAACTAGGTGTGAAATTGACAAGACGATCTACCAAGATATCTGCATCATGGCAATCCTGTATAACTTAGAAATAATCACCATAACTCCCTGGCTGATGAATACAGATCGTAACACAACCGTAACATCGCAACAATGACTGATTTGCCACACCATATTATTTATTTATATATTTTCTTGGTATTTTACGCCTTTCCCAAGAGTAATTCACATGTAGGACAGTGGCCATCATTATGATGGGGGAAAACCGGGAGGAGCCCGGGGTAAACCTACGACCATCACGTGCAGTCGGGTAGGAAGCCGGCGTGAGCTAGTCTTGAACTCACAAATACCGCAATGATGAGAGGCTTCTGGGTCATTGCGTCGCGCTGCCGTGCTGACCTCGTCGGCCACGGAGGCCCCAACACCCTACGACAATACATGTGTTACCTGCATTAGTATATAGGAAAACATACCAATATCAAAACAAACGGAAATTCGCTACAACTTCAATATTCGGCCATCTCATCTTGAATTGATACCCCTCATCTTCATAAAAAAAATAGGACGTAAAAAATTTGACCAGCAGGGCTATGTTTAAAGATAATACGTCAAAAATTGGGCAAACCACGGACAGACAGAAAGCTGTTCGTCGCAGTTGGTAAATAGCCCCATTTCACAATGGCTATAACGTCCTCTAAGGTAATGTCGTCTTGCATGCACGCCGCTTGTTAAGTAAAGGGCCTATGTTAAAAGGCATACAAGATGGATGTGAACAATCTGACAGACCAGCAAATCGATTTATACAGCTTCTTATACACCAACAATCGGACACAAATTCTTCTCAGCAAAAAATTCAGATTCACTATATAATTAATTTATTTCACCGGTGTTTTACGCCGTACTCAAGAATATTTCACTTATACGAAATATAGCGTTATGGTGGGGGGAGGGGTAAACTGGGCTGAGCCCAGGAGACATCCACGACCATCCGTAGGTTGCTAGAAGACCTTCCCACGTACGATTGAAGGAGCCAGCATGGACTTGAACTCAGAGCGACCGCATTGGTGGGAGGCTGGTGAGTCATTGCCCCGCGTTGGCGTAGTAACCCCCTAGGCCACGAAGACCCACAATAAAATAAATTTTGTTCACCTGAACGGTGTATACAAATTATCATTCTTATACCACTGATATCATTCAAAATGCTGAGTACATTCACTTATTATTCACTTATATCATTCATTATATAGTATCTAACAACAGCCCCTTTGCTAAGAAATTTGGAAGAGACCTCAGTCGGCAGGGCTGCGCCATATGGCTACTACATGTTGAGTCTTAATGTTGTCTTCATGTATTCCCAGATACTTTTGACCGCTGTCATTTTGATTTCATTATCCATTCTCCTGCGTTGGTCTGATCGATCTCGTGGATTCTCGCCCTGGTATGAGATTCACAGCTGATAGACATCACGCCTATAGACTCTCGGGCCCGCGAAGGGCGCGACATTCTAGGTCAAAGCAAACAACATAAAAAGGGAACAGGTGTGAAGGTGAAAAGGCTGAGATAAAAACCCGGGGACAGGTGGAGAAAACAACGCCTGTGGGGGTGGGCAACATAACTGGCACATAACCGAATAACTCTATATCCTTTGTGGAGTCCAAAAGAATCGTAGTCAGATGAAATGTTCAAATTAAGTGTTTTCTGTATTTTCTTCTGTCAAATAGCCTCATTGTGTAGAAATTCAGTTCGAGGTTTCTTAGCAACGTGAGATAGTTTAGGTATTTAACAAAGTACATGTACGTGCAGGGAAGCGCGTCCATTACAATTAAAAAATATTCCGCGTGTACAATATTCCCCAGATTGCCTAAAACATACCCATATACCTTTTCAACCATGTATATACCTCTTAAACCATAGCTTCCACGCAGACATGCAAATATTTGACATCAAATTCGTTCCAATGATATTTTCACGGCCAAGAAATTGGCTATCTCTTGCATAAAACTAGAGGTTGTTTTTGGCAAACAATCCGCCCAGTAAATATTAGGCTTGCACCCTGTGATATTTATACTGTTAAAGTGATTTTACACTCAATAACTAAACATTCATCTGTTAAATTTAACAGAAAGTCTGTTATCTGAGTGACGCTAGAGTGCATTCTGTTATTGCAGCCGATTATCCTGCTATATTTATATACCACACATATTGTATTAATTCATGATAACCATTCTATTAGACTAACAGGATATTATGCTGAATGTGACACGACACTGTGTTATAAATGAATGTGACACAACACTGTGTTATAAATGAATGTGACACAACACTGTGTTATAAATGAATGTGACACAACACTGTGTTATAAATGAATGTGACACAACACTGTGTTATAATAACAGAACACATTACGGCATCACTCAGACAACACACTTTCTGTTAAATTTAACACACTAACTGTTTGAGTGTAAAGTCTTACAAAGTTATTAATGCGACCCGCTTTATAAATTTAAAAAATATTATTTCCAGCTTTGAACGGTAACTCGTTGGCAGACGAGCATGATAATTTGTGAAGGTAATTACTTGGGCTACTATAAAATAATGACAAACATTTGATGGAATTTGCTCTTGTGTACTTTTGGCAAACAACCTCCGGTATAGCCTCTTGGGATCACACCGGTATATGGCTCCCAGGGACGTCCAGACGCCATGCAGTTTTATATAATCAGGTTTTTTACAGCTAGAATAAAAAGGGTGAGTCAGATTCCCACCGGAAACCATTCCGGACAAATTACCTATGTAGCCGAAGATTGGCACTACCGTGCTAGCCATATTTACACTAGGGCAGGTAAATTTGCTCCAGCACGCTAAGTGCCCCATAGAATTCTCCCCTGGTGTTAGTAGTGGTGTGAGGAGGTTCAGCTATAGTATGAATCACTCTGAATTGAAGCGAGATAGCTATTTCCGTAAACTCACACCTTGTAGCGAAGTGCTCTTCACTGCTACATAAACACCTATATGGATTTTTACGGTGTAATTGTATTGGGACTCGGGTGCTACACCGCTGGTCACACTGTCCAAACTTGACCCCAATATCGTATACTGTCAACTCGCCTATTCACGTCGACGGATGAAATATTGAGTTTGCCGACAAGAAATATCAATTTGTTTAGACAATGCATTGTTGCCGCCAAACAAAAGTGGAACCATTGAAGTACTTGATAGACGGGCTGATGGCGGAGTGAAGAGATGTGGGGAAACAAAATGAGATCTTGACCCTGAGCTGGCTTTTACTTCTGAGAAAATAAAACTGGAGGGAGCGGGGATGAACAAAAAATCGATTTTCCGCACAGGCGGTCTGTCCAAAAATCTAACACCATTGCCTCTTTTTTCAATCGGGTCTTGCTTTGATTGTGTTGAATGATAACGTTTCTTCAGCAGAAGCCGTTATCCGTGGATAAAGGATGGGGTAATCGAGTAAGGTTAGAGCAGCCTTAGCCCCTCTCCCCCACCCCTCGGCGATGATCTTTCTCACACATCACCAGCTAGCCGTGATAATTACATTGATAAAACACTCACAGGTCCCTGACATAACGGCAGCAGTGACAGAGGAGATATGCAAAGTAACCTCACTACCACGACTACCCCATCTCACCAATGGCAACCCCACTGTCAGATGATTGGGTTAAGAAGATGTTCACCGCAGATCTTGAGAGTTCTACACAAACGCTCAACAACGATCTGAGTCTCGCGAGACTTTTTGTTCTTTTGAAAACGCTATGGCGTCATGCCAGACAGTGGTCTGGTCCAAAAATAGCACTCAGATTAAATGGAGGTCTGTGCCAGTCTAATTACACACCAATAAAACTGAAGAAACCTTTGCTATGGATGTTTTCCAATGGAATAAAATGCACATCCCGCGCAAATAAAGGGGGGATTTCATTTGCCATTATTCTGTCAATTGCAGATTGGAGCGCGAACGGGTAAATCTCGCGTTACTTTTTCCTCAAGATCTATTACAGACGTGTGTTATTTTTTAATCCTATATACAAGGCATGTGGTTTGCGTTACAACAGCAGTATGAGGACTTAACTTGAACACTAGTAAGGTAATACAAATCCACGGATATTACTTAACTATATTCACGTCTAACACACAACATTTTAATCTGTTGACACAAGTCAAATAGCTTAAGCTCTTTGGATACCAAATATTTGCTTTATCAAGTAACTAAATATCATGTCCTGTATGCCCGTATCACTTGGCCACCATACTCAAGAATTGTTGATGTCAAAGAAGAGGAGGAGAGGGGTGAGGTGCGGGGGTATGAGGGCAATGTATATGTATTTTAGCTATATTTGCTATTAAAGTGATCCTCGCCTTGAATCAATAAAACCTACATAGACGTGAAACAAAACATGTGTATATTATAGACTTCTTAAAAGAGTAAATTATGCCCCAAATGGATGAAAACGGAAACTCTATTGACCGAGCAGTAAACAAACTTAAAAGTAGCTGGCGAGGATTCTAAAGGGAGAATAGCATTCAGATTTGTGGGCAGTTTTAACTAAGTCTGCGGGGGCTAAACTCACATTTTCTGTGTAATAAGATGCGTCTGGTACTGCAATATAAGTATGACTCAATTTATTACACACTCTTAAAAGAACCAGTTCCAGGGGATAAAGGCTATAGTGCTTGTCAAAAGCAGAATAAATCTTGTGGGCTGAAAAAAATGCCACTTGATATCGTATAGCCCTAACATAATAATGGAAACTTGATGAAGTTTAGAACCAAATCTAACCGAACTTTTTAACAACACTTACGTGGTATATATTAAAATCTAATAGTTTAAATCTTTCTATTTCCGCTGAGTTAAAAACTGCATGTTTATGACCTGTGTATTTCACTTGTTCTGGTTGGAATAGGACATTAGCACCGCACGGCAATAAGGCAATGGTGGTACAGTGAACTCTATCTCTCTTCTTTTACCGAAGAATGTTTGCGTTCTAGGTAACGCCTATAGCAACAGAGCTCTCTGCAAGCATTTGTTTTGACAGGACCTCTTTTACTTGTGGAACACCAACCATCAAGATTTGCTCAGTGCCTGATTAAAACAAACCAACATACACAAGTTCTTTGACCAGAAAGTAAGAAACGTGAGTTGGAAAGAATACAAGCCCTTGTTTCGTAGCGACGACCGCGAGCACCGCCTGTTTACACAACCACAAATCAGTTGATTTGTGACGGCCGATTTTGCTGGATTACAACACATGTCGCCATCGTTACCAGACGCTGTCTGCTCCTCAAAAGGAAGAGAAACAATCAAGTCTGGTACGCGTCATTTTAGAGACTATAATTGTGACTCTTGTGTTGTAAACAAAATTGCGGGAGAGCAAAGGCTGGAACTATGGGGAGAGAATTAGTCGAGTCGGGTTTCCATGAGTGGCTGTTTGCGGACTACAAAGAGACGTTATACACAAGCAAATAATTTAGACCAAATGACTTTCACATGCTAAGGTATGCGCTTTTACAAAAACAACGTCGAGGAAATAGGTTCGGTTAAAATGAGTGACAGAGAAAGAGCCGTTACGGAAATTTTAGCAAGTTTAAGTGGCGGCTACAAGTGAAGAACCTACATTTCGCAAACCAGCAGAAACATTGATCAAACACGTTGCCTTCTATTACAAGCTGAAAGGGTAGGGTAAATGAAGACAGATTGTCTGCTTCCAGTGACCCTATAGCTCCAGTGCTCTGTTTTAATATGAGTGAGAGTTAGTAGTTCGGCTCCGTAGAGGTACGATTGGGCACCCCGACTGGAACTGATTGGAATTCCACTGATCAGTGGGGAAAAGACCGATCATTCTCCCTTCCCCACGCGAATACCTTTCCTGAGATCTCCTGAGATCGGATTAGTTTTGAATTCAGCCAATTATCGCCAGCATACCGTTCCGCACAGCACGGGTCAGCTATGGCCCACAGCTGCTAGCTCTTGGTCACGTTTGACGCGTTTTTCTTCCTCCTGAGAATGGACCAGTTCAAGGAGACCTGTATAGATCCATTCTTACCACCGTGACCAGCTTTCGGCTGGGCTCATTTACTTACTTTGCATAATTGGATTTGAAGTGCACCCAGAGACGTAATTAAATTCCTAGCAAAACTGATGCAGCGCTTGTTGACAGCCACTGTGCATGAGAGTCCGACATTTCTCTGGATTCTTCTCACAGCTACTGAATCAGCTTCCATCAGCTCTTTTTTTCGCAATACAACCCTTATCATTTTGGGTTGCGTCTATTTTCAGAATCATTTTGCTCAAACAATACGAAAGCAGCTGGGGTTTTCAATTGTCAGATAAATGCCCCAATCTTCGTCGTCCTTTGGGGTAATTGGCTTCCACTCACTGTCTGGCTGCACAGTGCTGGTTTTCTTACTGAGGAAGCTTGTTCTCTCTTTCCTGCATCATCGATGTAAACTTTACATCATGTAACTGTTAACCGTTATAAAACGTCAATCCAGTGTTTTTTACCCGGGATCTACCTGTTTTCCAATACATAGTAACACAACCACCGGCGTATAACACTGATTAATGTAAGAAATAAACCACATGCAAACCATTGCAACACAAACCGTTAGCCACTACATCGTTGGCAATAATAAAAATATATGTCAGCAAATGAAATGCTTTTCTGTATTCTCAGAGGGGACGAGGGAGTGATTGGTCAGTGCTGCATTGCCATATTCGTCCTCAGGCTACAATCAGTTAATTACCCGGGATGCAAATTACAAGTAGTAAATTGACTTACCTGAGACAAAGGACAGTGCCTGAAGAATGCAGAGCAAGATGGGTGCTGTCAAAAGGTAAAGTATGTCCATCATGTACCCATCATTGCGCAGACACTGGGATTGGAGTCAGGGGATGAGCGTCATCACCACGGCACAGGGCTGAGGAAACAAACGAATGAATCATAGGATAGAGAGAGAGGATCGTTATTACAGTCCACGAGACAGGGTGGGTAACGGGACACAGAGAAGTCGGTCTGACGACTCTCAGGGAAAATATCGCTATGGTAGAGCGAAGACCCAACTAAGCGTGTGTCGTCGTTAAGATAGCGCGGATATCGGGGGTGCGGTTAAACAGCCACTCACACCAGCAGACACTTAACACATCCCCGGCCCATGTGGCCTGACACCACTACTTCACACAATACCACTTTTGTTACGCTCTTCGTCAGTCTTTTACCGTTAAGCTCGCGCACAGGACGCTCGGTAAGGCGGCCCCTCGATAAGCCGGGGAACCAATCGGTGGCTGGGCGTAAAGCGCTGTCTGCCCGCCCAGTACAACACACGTAAATCACCGTGCGTGTTTGTTGGGGATAAGTAAGACGTTATGATTATCGGTACACGTGTGCTTTTCTAGACCCTGTCGACACACGACACTCCGAACGTGAGCGAGATGGAATTCTGGTCGGCGGATTACGCTGGCAGAGCAGTATGTGACTCTGTAATAAATTGTGGCTGTGTCACATACGTGACTTGTATATCGTCTCGCATGCTGAGTGGCATTACTTATGCTGGATTTGAAACCAATCTTAAGCTTACCCTTTCTTTTTTCTTTTCGTAATCGGGTGTTTGTTTTGCAGTAACGGATTTGGCTATTCTTCATAGCTTTCTGTTCAAACCTAACCGCTCTCATAGAAGTGCAATATTCTAGCGTGCGGCATACAACGGTATATCAATGAAGCCTGTTATGAATTGTTGGATGTTGGATAGGCCTTTAAGGTATTTGCTACCAGCCAACAGCAGTTGTCTCAAATGTCACCAAAAACAGACAGCGAATTGGTACATAGAGAATATATTGCAGTTAAATTGCCCGCGTAAAATAGTCCTTACTCGGTGAGAATGTGTAATATTATATGTAATAGGCAATATGTAATAACTATTGAGGAAGTTTACAGCCTGCACTATAGTCATTACAGATGATATTTAACCTTGATACATATAGCAAAATACTATAAAATAAAGCATGTGATGAACATCTGTCGATTGTGTAACCCAATTCGAAAGTAAGAAAAAGCACATTATCGTAAGCGTTCTCAGCTGAATGTGCTATAATATGGAATCCCATTGTTACCAGAACAAACTCCTGAACGTATGAAACTCGAGAGGCTTTTGGGGTTTAGAAGTAGCTTATATGCTCTTCATTGACAAGGACCAGGCTGTGCGCACGGTACATGTACACACTGGCTGCTTCAACTAACGTCCCATGTCAGATCCATTTCATCCAAGGCTGGTTACATACGTCGACAACGGCCGCCGAAAACGGCGATGACATATTTATTAAAAGCACATGTCGAGTTTATTAATTTTCGCGACAAATGTAGCTTGGTTAATTGCCCTAAGCATTAATATATTTATAATAACTATAAGTCATTTGGCATGATATAGCTTTGCGTGTTGAGCGTTGAACGTTGTCCCCATGCAGAACAACTTAACCGCTCCTGTTTTCTGTAACGGACAGCTTTACAGTGGGACTTCAGAGACATTAATAGCCTCAGCAGGTATACCACTGACCGGCTTGTCGAGTTTCATTAAAGCGTTAGTCAGGACAGTTCCACCGGTGACACCAGCGTGATAAATTGGATACGTAGTACACATGGGCGTTTTACAAATTATACGTACATATATAAATCCAACTCTGTCAGGCCACGGTTTAATATTGATCGAAATAGACGAAGCTTATTGTGAGGGCAACGTTGCAGCTTGAGTGCCGTCTAAGAGGGGACGCTACGGCGATCGTGGCTTCGGGAATTTATCGGAAAACGATTTAGAGCTGCCCTTAAGTGAATAGTGGGAAATGGCTATGCATCTAAGGTGAATCATAAAATCAATTAACTCAGTCTCTTATCAATACCAATCCGCACACCCATGGGTGTAGAGTTGAAAGTAAATCGGCTTTTTCTTTCAGTTAAACCTTAATAACGCATTATTACTTATGGTAATGGTCTTATAATCTGTTTTACATATTTGAAGTAGTAGTGAAGGCAGTATGATAGCTGTCAAATCTATTCACTTACACCAAAGAGAGTAAAAACCAAAGGAGCCTAGACAGGTGATATTTGGCAAACGCTGAAATACGGCCTCTTGTCACCTTACATTAGGGTTTCACTTTAACTATTCATGTAAATGCTTAAATAGGCATCACATCATAGAAACTGCATGACTGACTGACGGGTGGATTTGCTGACTGGTTTGGCTGCTTAGCTGACTGACTAGAAGACTAACAAGCTGACTATCAACAATGACTAACTGAATAACAAACTCACTGACGAGCTCACTGATTATGACTCACTATAATTATTTCACCAACTATTTGGTTGACAGGCTGAAGAACTTTCTAATTCTCCAGCTGATCGATTGGCCCAGTGTCTATCTCACTGACAAACTGATCCGGCCAGTAAGAATTCAAACTCGGCCTATACGACTTTCAACTCGGCCAATACGACTTTCAACTCGGCCAATACGACTTTTTATCTCAGCCAATACGACTTTCATCTCAGCCAATGCGACTTTCAGTTAAATTGGCCAGTACTGGTACAGCTTGTCCAGCGCGGCCTTTCTCTAGTAATCTGTAATGTATGATAGACCACGATGATTCTATTTGAGAATACCATATACACCGTCAAATTAATAATGCGCAATAGTCCTTGACAAGCTCATCAATGTAACCTATTAAATGATTCTCTAAATTCTGCATGACAAAACCCGTTATAACAAATAAACTGATGGGTGTTGCGTACCTTTTGATATTTTACAGTAGGTTTTATCACAACGCTGGTATCAAAACTCATTTTAATATATAGGGTAGATGACCTTTGTTTGGTAAGATAGCAAATGACTGGTGAATTATATTATCACAAAGGACATAAATGTTCAAAATATTTTGTGAAGCATTGTATACTTGTCTCCAGACTCGCACAACAATCAGCATCTGTATACGCGCGAAAAGCATGTTAGCCTATACAAATATAGGCTAAATCCGTCCTGATGCTGCGTGAACCAACATGTAACATGGTACTCTCAGTTCCTGTAATTCTGGTATGCCTATTTATTTGATTGGTGCTTTACGCCGTACTCAAGAATATTTCACTTATACGACGGCGGCCAGCATTACGGTGGGAGAAAACCGGGCAGAGCCCAGGTGAAACCCACGACCATCCGCAGGTTGATGGCAAACCTTCCCATGTACGCTATAGGATTGTGATTCTCACGTCTGGCTGAAATATTCGGAATATCAGGGTTTGATCTCAGGCCGCGTCAAACCAAAATTAAAAGACTTTGTAATCTTGGGTCCTTTGTATTGTGGCCATGTTAAAGGCATTATCAGATGTGATGACTACACAGAATTTGAGTTGTTCTAGATCAGTGACATTTAATATATATTGCTATTAACATGACTGCATCATTTCGTTCGTAATTCTCCTAACGTTAAAATACTGGGGGAGGGGGATTAAGCTGCTGCTATTTACATATTTACATGAACAGTTAGAATAAAGAGTACGACGTAATACACCAATCAAATAAATAAATAAATAGTTAGAACAAAACCCTGACTGAGCTAAATTGACAAGAGGCCTTTTTTACCGGTTACGTGTGACCATTTGCCAAGTATCATATACTGTCGTCGCAAATCTGGTTTCACACTCGATTCTGTAAGTCTGTTATATTTCATTGCATACGTTTTAACCCATCTTCAGTGGCTGTCCTCAACTGTATGTGATTCCACTAGTCGTGCGTGTAACTGAATCATTCCTGACTGCATGGGAGTTGGTTAGACACTGCAATAGAGTGTATGCCATCCCTGTGCAGCCATCATTTCCTGCAATCGTCATCTCTTACAATGGGTGTTTATATAGAGGTCGTCTAGCCCTAGCTTTATAACGATGTTATCTTCAGCTATGGCCTAACACATGCTCTTCCTAGACGCACCTAATTCACTACGAAATGGATGGTATGACACTTTCTCTTTAAACGGCAAAACAGATATTATTCCATATTGATTATTATGCCAGATGCACCCTCGCCGTATGTGAGTCTCTCACAAAGCGGACAACAATGGCGAACGACCAGACAGCGTTGGACTCAGTCCGTGTCCCAGGACGTCTCTTTTGATTAGCAGTTGTTACTCAAGTGACGTATTTTCTTAAATACGAAACGACGTAGTGCCAGACAGACAAAAACATATCTTCACAGAGATAAATTCTCCTTGACTTTTTTTGACGATAGGACATTTGTTATACGACCTTTTTGCCCGGAAATGGTGTTGGTTTGCTACTGATACGCGTTGCAACGATGAAGGGAAAGAACGGATTCAATTAAACCTCGAACATGCACTTAACTGCACTAAATCTACAAAGACACAGAGAGTAACAATTTCTCAACAATGGACGAGTGTGGTCGAGAGCGTGAACCATAGCGGATCGCGTGGCTTTCCACTGATTGAGGACACGTGTGCGTTAACTACACCGCGAATGTTATACCCTGCAACCCACTGCTTTGTGATTATAACATGTATCTAACACTCACAGTCTGGTAGTTTAAGTTTTGTGATGGTAGTCCAAAACACACGTGTACAACGCATAACTATAGCAAGCCTCGATGTCAAAAGATCAAAACCAGGTTCAGTCAATTTCACTGGGATTTGCTGCAGGAAATGGCACACGTTTTAAATTTGTCTTCTTAAATTGCATGTGCACTGTTATAGATTCACTTAGCATATAAATATCTTGAATAAATATATATATATATATATATATATATATATATATATATATATATATATATATATATATATATATATATATATATATATATATATATATATATATATAACAAAACATATATATATAACAAAACAGCCACTGATCAACTTCGCCGATGCCCCAGCACGTCAGTGTCATGCGACAGCAAACTGAGCAGCATTGCTTGCTGGGCATACCACACATGTCGATCGCTCCACAAGGGGTATCTCATTAACTTACACCGGAAAGTGGTTTATGAATTGAAATGACACGATCAATTAAAACCGGAGCTTAGCCAGTGTAGAGAGCTCCAATAAAAAACTGTGAACTGAAGCCAGAGTTTTTTTACAGTGCGGCGGGCTCTACTCATCGTACAGACTGGTGTTTACATAACAGAGAACTCAGATGTTAAAACACCCATACGGAAAAACTATGCAAGTATAGCAAAGTTACAAATGTAAACATCTTGTTTTCAGTAATGTATAGAAAAGTGACCATAACGATGAAAGAGATTTTGACAGCAACATTGTAAACATTGTCTTCGGCAGACAAAATAAAACAATGGCTCTAACGAGATGTCGATGACGTTCCCATGATGCACCAGCTAAATAAGTGATCACGTATCAAGACCCAAATTCGATATCATTTGAATACACCTTGGGTGGTTAATAGGTTATACTTTGCATTCGAATAGCCTATTAATTTAGCAACTAAATTTTATAGACGTCTCCCTTCAGTTTAACAACGGAAATGGTGCTGTCTCTAATTACATGTACTTCAGTCACTGAAACAGCCCAAGTTCATCTATACATAACAATGGTTATCATATACCGTTGAAGTTCGATGACTCCGTATTATGGTGCAGACAACCAAATTTCAAAAGAAATTTTAAAATAATCAAAAATTTCTTTTCTGCTTAAAAATGCATTCTGGAAAAGTATTGAATGTGCCATAAAACAGGTCCCATGGTTAATATTGTAACTGTATGTAAAAATAGGGCGTCCAAAGGCTTAAAACATGAATCTATTATCTCGTGCAAATATATTGAATTTATTATTGCGTCTGCTTAACCATGGTTAAAAACAAACATTGCTTCAGAATGCGCTTAGTTGAATATCTTAATCATAGCTATGCTGCGTACGATACAGTATCGGATAACTTAGCCTGATTGTTAAATCGATGCTTTCATCGTTAGTCGTTACTATCGAGTATTACTGTTCATTACCGGCGATAAAACCAGGCCAATGCAATCGAGTGGTGCTGCAACTGCGGCTTAGCGAATTCCTGTTAAAACTTGAGATTTTTGTTACACCATTTCATTCTTTTTTAAAGTTTTTTACCCAAAATAGTTGTTAACAGCGATATTGTTATTCTGGCTAACACCTGCTAATGGTTATTCACGTTCAGTCAGCCGTGATATGTGTATTTGGTATATAAACCTCTTTGACTAGCGAGGCGTGGCGTATACTTCTGAACGCTGTGTAGCGGTCGGCAGATTGGGTTAAGTGGCCTGGTCGGCTCATCTATGAGAATCACCCGATATGTGTGAGGAAATTAAGCCCATATTCCGGTCTTCTCGTAACTATGAAGCGGACATGCAGCACGTAACAGCATTCTATCGGGTATAATAGGACAGGAAGCAGACTGGCTTACCCATGGATCTCGATACCCCGGCTTGGTTACTTCATCGCGAGCCGCCCGGCTTCAAGTCGTCGGCGTGTGAGATTGTTACGGCATCAGGCTTGTAGAGGTGTCGCTCGATAGAATGGCAATAGCACGGGCCGGATAGATTCCTGTAGATTTCCCATGGGGCCCTAGCCAATACGCCGTCCCTTAACAACCTTGTAAATCGTCAACCTATTAGCACTCTTGTCCAAACCAATGCGGAAACATGCACAGTTTTAGCTCTGTGGTAATTTCTAGAACTTCACGGCCTGGCGAGATTTTGATGGCATAGCTATATCGTACCAAAACGTAAAGGAAAAGAAACAACAATTCGTTTTTTAGTATAAGACCATATTACAACAACACCACTAAGCGCATAATCTGGCTGATGTATGGCAGAAGAGCAAACAGGGGGGTAATTTAGGATTAACACATCTGTGATAAGCACAGATAAAATGGCCTTGTGTGTTTTCTCAACTGAATAGATCTGAGCGCTGAAGATAGCCGTCTCGACCCTGTCTGTATAAACACCGGTTCATCATTAGGAACTCGTCTTGGAAACAGCGTTCTCGCGAATCTGCCAAATGCCCCGGTCGGTGGTACACTCCCGCCGCTTTTTACTTCGCATTTTTTTTGTTTTGTGGACATAAAACAAACAGTAGAGTGTTCACAAACCATGGACATTTGGCGAAAATAGAGAAAAAAAACACAGGTTTTATAACGTGCTTATAGCAGTTGGGCATTTCTTCCGTAAATCAGTCATTATTGTCGTACAAAGTCTGTCGAAAAATTCAAGCAATTGATATAACATGCTACAGCATCCAGACTAAAACTAGAGCAGCGACGACATTGTGCTGATTGGCAAATGGTCACACGACCGGTGAAATACGGCCTCTTTTCATTTCAACAATATGTGTTTTATTTCGACTTCATACATTTGTAAATGCTTAAATACTTGCGACTGACACCCTCAGCCCATTGCAAGACGGTTTAAGAACAGTTAGGTGAAAAGTGCATTAATGTTAATAGCAATTTATTATGTTATTATCATAGGCCTAGATTGCTCGTTAGAGACACCGCTCATTATGCCAAAATAGGCAAGTTGTAGTATGGTGTCGATTAATTCATTTCTGCATTATTGACTATGTCTACTTTAATGTACCTGATTTTCCCATCAACTCTAGCCGTTCTAAACTAATGTTTTTTTTTCTTGTGTCCATGAGTTTCCCATGCTATAATTCTACAGTAACTTGCCAAAGGTCGGTGGTTTATTCCAAACACTCCCGTTTCCTCCATACACAAAACCGTTATCGCGGTCCTCTTGAATATGACGTTAAAATCAAATAAATTTATAAAATAAATAAATTCTATCATTTGGGAAAGTCATATACAAGCAACCCCCCTCGTAGCGGGACAATCCCAATATCGACAAATATATATTGTTGCTTCTTTGTAACCGTAACACCAGTCATGACCACGTACTACGCTGTCGCAATTTACTAGAATGAAAGATTATACATGGATCGTAAAACCAGAGTGGCCAAGACGAGTGATAATTGACAAACGGTTTCACGTAATTGGTGAAATATAGCCTCTTGTCACTTTACCTCAGTTAGGGTCTTGTTTTAGATGCCTTCCCTCTGTGGGACAGCGGACCCACCAGAACTTCCCATCTTCTGCCTATGCTCATGATGTCGAAGAGGGACGGCCAGAATTGGCTTAAGCTTAGGATCGAGAGGACTCGGTCTGGAACGAGGGTCTCCTGCTCTCCGTGAAGGGGCTGTATCCCCTGGGTATACGCAGATCGAGACTGGGGTACACGTATTTATAAATGGCATTTTACCGACAGTGGTGAAACATAGCCCACATCTACATGTCTGACAGACAGTTTTACCGATAAGCCGAGTCGTAATGGTTATTGGATATCGCCTGGCTTTCCTTCGTATCTTGCCAAATGACAGAAACAAACCACCTGATACCTGATTAATGCTGAGAGCTTCTGAAAGTAGGCCAAAGCTGGACGGAGCCAAGTGCTCCAGTACAAGAACAAGAAATGCATGCAAGCTAGGTGGATGAGTTCATTCCAATCAGTCAAGTGTAATATTTCTTAAACTTATAATATGCTTAATAACTACAGAAAATGACTTTTTCCGGTGAACTTAGCTCCAACACTTTGCCGAAAATGAAACATTAATATCCACATGAAGATGTGATCAATACTTGACAAAGAGTACCATATACAACGTGCCAAAGTGTCAGAGATTTGTCCTTTCAGATCACCATGTAACCCTTTGTTCCATCCATCTGACGACTCATTGGTCGAAAATACCAGCCAATCAATACACTTGCTAATAAGTTCATACACCTATCGATCACTCAGTCCATAACAAAGCTAAATCGTCACAGCCAGATGTTTATATTGATCATGACGTGCTTATCTGCAGTCCGTCAAGCCACAAAAGAAATGCCAGCAACTAAAGTAACTAGGCGAATCGAAATTAATTAGCTCAGATTCAAAGACAATCGACGACATGGCACGGCTCATTGCCTTAAGTAAATATTGTAATATAGCGCTCCATTCATGCTAACAACACCTGCCAGCATAAACAAAAGGTTCTTTACAAGTCGCTACAACAGCCTTTGGGCCATTTTGACTCTGCGTTATTGTTTAAATTGCACTGACCTAGAAATTAGATAGCCTGCATTGTTGCATTATTTCCTGTAAATTGTGCGACCAGCGGTGTAAATCGCTGGAAAATGGTCTCTTTGCCTCTTGAGAAAAGTGGGTTTTTCTGTCAAATAATCTGAGGATGACGACATAAGAAAGCCCAGGTTACCGATATTGCGAGAAGTATTAAATCAGTCAGTTTGTCTCATGCAAAAATCTAACCCGCTGGAATGGTTTGAAGTGTTTGTATACTAAATGTGATAACAACACATCATTTTAAACAGTTTTAGACTAGTAAAGTCTCATATATTGTAATCAACATCATAGTCGTTTAGACAGCATGATCTGTAATCTTTCATATTACAAATGCCTTATAGATCATGGGTAAAGTAAGTCGAGCCGACAAGTACAATTCCCAACAATGCATATTGTTTCTACACTTTTCTCCCAATAACCACACAGAATTCAAGAGCACGTCATTTCTTATAGGTGTGCTTGTCACAGAAGAGATATCTTTTCGGTTATTAAATATTGTAAAATGCGGCTCTGTAAAATAGTGTTTGAAGCCAGCGATTCATAAATTAGAGAAAAACATGTATTTGCCCTATTCATCTTGACATGCCACCTGTGACATGGAGAAGATGTGTAGTTTACATGAGAATGCAAATTTTTACTTTATTGTGAAGAAACAAAAACACATTTAGATTTATACCAAATAAAGTTCAGAGGAATTATGGTGCACCGAGGGGTGTATAGGTTATGCCTACCTGAGAACGACCATGAGCCAGTGAAGAGAATTCCACTAGTCCTTTACTGTAGGCAAATCAGTAAGATCCCTGTTCGGAGTGTGAGTGAATCTCCTGCTTTACGCACCGTTAGTACTCAGTGCCTGCTCCGTACACTTCTGGACCTCACCAGGGGACAATGTTATACGAGGACACCTGAGGGTGTCTCAAGCAGCCAAGGTTCCCTTCAGATTAGGGTCAATTGTAGTTGGAGACTGCGCGAAATCATCCGGACCCCTTGTTAGCGGGAACACTACTCGTGACAAGCCAGCAGAGTGAGCAGTTTAAGTATGGAAGACTGCAGACGTATATATGTCGGCGTTCTGCTCATGCACATTGCTGGCAATCAATCTGGAGCAGAGTTAACCTCTTGAGAGGCCGGTGAGAACAGAGCCGAGCCGAACACTTATTGAAGCTTTTATGAAGCTCAGGAAGTGAAGATGTCTGTAGGTTCTCTCCTGTCTGACATGAGAACGCAGGGGGAGGATGAGTGGCCAGGATCAACTCTCCACTCACACCGGACAAATGGCCCCCACTTAATTACGGCGGGCTAGAATCACAAGATTGCCAGAGGACAAACTAGTGGAAATGAATGGCCCGAGAAACACGACTGGGTGGGCTTGCTGGCGCACCCCCTGCATTCTGATATCTGTTTCACCAAATCCATAAACACAAGGACCAACGATGGTTCGTTGAAGAATAGCCCCCCCCCCCCCAAATTTATTACTTCGCTTCGCAGGCGTGATTGTAGTGAAAGTTCCCGAGAAGTTGTAGCCTATGGCAAAAAGGTTTCGTCCACGTCTTACTTTTTTTTGCTTTCTTTTCTTGCCTGCTTTGGCATCTTTCTCTGTTTACGGGTTGGGATTATACATGGCAGCCTCATTAGTATTTGTCACTGTAACTTCAAACAATGTGATGGGTGAAGTTAGTACAAGAATCCCCCGTACAACAGATACCTCTGCTCTCTGATGGACAATGATAAACGGCGGCTTTAAGACCATTTGTATAACACATTAAGCATAATGTGTGTACAAGTCCCTAATGACTCGCAAGGGTTAGGACCCTGTCTGGTAAAATGAACAGATGCATACTAAAGCACAACAGGCTGCGCATGCGATCCTATAAACGGGGCATTCCAAAATGAACAGCAGCTTTTTGTCTCAATGTTTAAAACAGACAAACAGATGCAGCTAGGGCGAACTACATACATTATTTGACTTTCCTAATGCAAAGTAGCATTCTGTTTGGCATTGGTTTGTCGGCTAGTCTTTACCTTGAATAATAAATGTTCACTTTATAAGCCAAATCCGAGTCTCTGCTTGTCAAACATCTAATTGATACATTATCTGGGATAATGGTCAGACTGGATGTGCTAAGTGTGAATGGGCGGGATTTTGATATGGGATATATTATATTTCTGAAAGGAACTGGAGGCGTATAGAAAGAAATCGATGAAAACTTAATGGTACAGGGTCACTGCATGTGAACAGTTCTCGTTCAGACGACCAAAGCCCTTGTGCGTTATGAGACCCAGGCCATTGACCCATGAGATCGCGTGTTCGATTCCGGCTCTTGCCACTTTGGCTGCGAGTTTATATTAGGAGATTTGTCAGGTTTTGCTGGGCCAAAGGTGTCTTTTTGTATTTTTGATACCATGTATTCGTCCACCCCTAAAGCTATATGATCACCGTTATAAGTGAAAACTTGAGTTCGATGTTACATATAAAAGACTACAGACTAAATGGCATCAACCAAATGAGTAAATATGGGCTACGCATGTCATGTGCACTGAAATAGCTGCTGCTGATGAACTTATATCTCTATTAAAAACAGTTTCATGACACTGAGGCCAATAGCTATACCTGCACAGAAGCAAGTGATACACCTGCACTGAAGTAAATGGTTTTTCTCACCTACTAAAATTATCTACCAGCCTGAAATCAATGCAATTATGATTTAGGAAGTGAGATTAACCTCGATTAAACACACTCCTCAGTATTAATTTTTGCTTATTTGTTTTTTTATTTAAGTCAGATCTAATGCCGTGTTCACTTTCTTTTTATTGATGCTATAAAGCTATGTTTTGTGGGGTAAGTTACCCGCCTTTGGTATAAGTAACTGGCGCAGTTTTCAACGCGTGCCCCATTGATTGAACCGAACAGCAAGGTGAATGTGAAAAAGTTATGTCGTCACCAGTGAACCTTATGTAAGACTAAATAAAAGTCTCTCCCAACATTGTAGAACGACTATTGCCACCAAGGCCACAAGAGCAAATGAACCCGGGGGCATTTGGAAGATTCTCTACCTAAAACTGGGATTGAACCAAACCTCACGTCTCCTAGCTATCAAAAGAAAAAACTTCATAACCATTCGGACACGCCTACCGTGGATAATTAACATTCAACTGCAAACAGGCTTCAATCCTTTTTTTTCTATTCAGTCTTTGTTAGCTCACATGTCGAGACAATTTTAAACATTTCTGTGCAATAATTCCAATATATTGCGGTATGTGTAGGGAAGCGGAATTACACTCGGTTATAATACGTGTAATAATTATTTATACATCCCACTAGATTGCCTCTGCGTGTTAACAATTCAGTTATCTTGTTTTCTTTTCATTACAGTTCGATAGAAGTGAATAAACCGGATTTTAAGTTATCACTTCCGAAATCTTGTCCATAGCACTCGCAGATAATGATGAGCATACAAATCTGCGGTATGCAAATATGTATACTTTATGAGATTTTCTTCGACTGTTTCCCCTTGCCAAGACTGAGGCGATTGGAAACATCCCAAGTCGAAACATTCACACTGAATCCACGGCAGCAATAAACACCGAAATCAATAGTGGCATTGGAAGTGTATCGTGGACTCTCATTTTCATTCCCACCCTGTTTCCACCTCTACCTCCTTTCCGGTGCTGACTAAAAGCACGGTCTGTGTAAATAACCCTACACTACGTACACGCGATGTCAAATCCCCGGGGACGGTAGCTTGGTTGCGTGTGCCGGATGACATGTATCTGGGGATGCCGTACCATCCATACGCCGTATCTCTCACAACGTGTGGGTAGGATTGCACCTCCTTCAGGCCAACGAATTGTTCACGGATTCTACGACAGCTGCTACAACAAGCATCAAAGTTGTTTTTTCTTGGCTTCGGTGAAAAAAACCTCCCAAGCGCCGTGTCTTCGTGTTCATTTTCGCCCTGGAATTAGGTCTGCATAGTAAACAGTTAATTATAACGAACAAGGTTTTGTCCGTTGTTCTTTGCTCCCTCCGAAGTTTTACCGGCGTGTCACCGCATAGTATACAAAGTGATAGCCCAGAACATATTCAGCACGGTAGTTAGATATTTGACCTGATATTGACATAGCAGGTCCTGTAACACGATACTGTCACAATTCCACCCAAATGGGGAATGGTGGAAAGAATACAATGACATTGTTCACGTTTATTATTAATGCAAATTATGTCAAAGATAACGCGTGTAATGCTCAGGTGCGAGCATGCCTGGTGTTCCGTTGTTCCCTGTGACAATGATACGTTGGAAAAATAGTGAATGAAGCTTTATTCCTGCTTTTTATCCAAATTTAAGGTATGATGTTCTGTTTAATTGCTAACGATAGAACACAGCAGGAATTAATGGTATGGCTCAATGCGTTAAAATGTCATTATTTGAATGTTTCATACAGGGAACGTTAAAGTACGAGACACCATTCCATGAAGCCATTTCTGAGTGTAAGGATACATGATAATGTACCACAAAGCGAAGAGTATGGCTAAGGAAATTCAAGAAATATATGCCAAACATAAGAAACAAAATTTCATTTTTGAGCCATATTTCTTAATAAGCCCCCAGTTTTATGCAAATTTTCCGCCAGTGGGCGAAAATATTCGGAAATAACGTCATCGATCAACATTCTTGAAAAGCGAGACCAGCTTTCCCCAACTCGGACTCTCCCAGACATGTTGTTTTAATAACTATAGCCGTTGCTCTCACCACTGCACGCTAGTTATTTTTGGGCTGACTGATTGGGCCTTAACCGATTGGGCCGTTGTTTAAAACCATTTTTACACCACAAGAAAAGAAAGCCTGGAAACATTTTTGTACTTCTGTATGTTAGGTAAAGTCATATATACTCCATATTAAGAAATAAAAGTCAAACATTTCATCTTTTCAACCTTTAAGTCAGCATGTGAAATACAAAAACTTATATCATCGAATTATCTCAAAACAAATTAGTCAAGATATCAACTTGCAGCTGAACTAAGCGCTGTGGTCAGGCTTTAAATTTTGACTTAAGCCAGAAATGACTTTGTGAAATTGGCTTCAAACCGTTGGCAGATCTAGCTGAATATTGCGTAACATGCAATTTCCGCGCTATTAGTTATGATGCACAAATGTTGTTTGGAAACATAATATGAAAAAAATATTCACGCTCAGGACCCTCTGTTCTAGATAAATGTTTCCCTAAAATCCTTTTGACAGAAATTAAGACAAATATGTATGCCTATGGGGGTATAGGGTTAATTATATATACAGCTTTTCAATCATATATGAAAGTCACGGCTTTTTCTATCGATGCCGCGTAAATAGTGGATGGAGATGTTATACGAAGTGAAGGCGCGAGTGATCAATTAGCTTCCCTTAATCGCATTTAGTTTAAGGTCATGGTTGTGCAATAACAAATCGTAGCGATAACTGCATGTGGAAAAGTTGCCAAGCCATAATGCACGTTTAATGCCAGTGTGTAAGGGGAGTTTTTTTTAATCTGAAAGATTCCAGAGCATATCCAGTGACATGTAAGTGTGATAGTTGACATGCATACCCTCACATCTAACCAACAAAATACAGCCTCTTTTTCTCTTTACCTCAGTTACCGCGCTTTGTTCTATCTGCGTAGTATATATAGCAACTTATATGTGCGCTTGGTGTTAATTGTTATAGATGTTAAACCTAGAGTAGAATTACCCAAAAGGGGCGTTGTCTTCACATTTAACAAACAATAGCATAAGTTCAATGCAAAGGGACCAAGCCTCGGGGCCGCCCAATCAGTGTGTATCAACAGAACCCCAGTTAATGCAGGCATTAAAGACTGAACAAAGATCACTCGTCTTATGAAACCAATTAACTCGTACAACTCGGTATTCTTCATTTCCTGGTGGAACTTGTTGATGTGAAAAGAAGTGGAATTGTCTTCGGCTAAATCATTATTCGAAAGCCCTTAACCCTGAAGTAGATCCATGTTCCACAGCCACTCTGCCAGAATGCATGACCCTTCATCAGATGGATCCATTCATCCACAAGGTCAAGAGCGAATCCTCAATTGAGGAATCGGTCGAGAACTGTTCGAGCTGTTATTGTCGTTGGATTTAATTTGATAGTTGGCAGATTACACGTGTTTGCAACCAACAACCAATCGAGATTACAGCGGTTAAGTGGAAGATTTGGTGACCCCAATACATAGATGGATCTTAAAAGGTGACCCTGAAGGCACTTCTGTTTGGTATTCTCACGGTTTTATCGGTGGTAACAAATGTTTGTATTCAGCGACCTGATAAACCGCCGGTCATCAACTTGGCCCTCATTCTATAGGTCTTTAAATCATGTTGTGAGAGGGGATGAAAACAGACCAAACTGTCTTCAACATCGTAGTTTTGACATATTGGCTTATGCCATTAACACACACTATCAGTATGGGATATGGTGGAAAGCAAATGTATGGAACATTAGAGCAGATTAAAAGCTGTAATTTAAGTGGACATTTAGTTGTCTTTTAAAGAACAGATCAGAGATTCAGAAACTCCCAGTCTGAAAACCATGTACATGTACTTCTGCTTAATTGGGTATATGTGTCTGAACGAACACGTAATGCGCAGCTTGACACAACAGGAAATTATAAGCTGTATTTTATATAAGAGCACGTCTTTAACGTCTTATCTCACAGAAAGGTTGTTAACGGGGCTTCTTTGCTGGGACCTATGCATGAAATAAACAAGACTGACACTGTGGCTCATTTCCTAACCTAAAAAACATCTGTATGTAGTTTGGAAGCCACTGTTTGGGAGTTTTATTGTGTCTCTAGCACGACTCTGCTTCTCACCCGGACTGCTGTTCCCGGGACACAGTTCCTTGACCGACGACAGCTACGGATGTTCGTCTCTCACCCCTTTATCCACCGATAAGAGAGCCTGGTGTCAGAGGGGGAACAGTTTATAAAGTTGAGGTCGCTCCGTCGTCACCCGGCGCCCTGTTTGTGTGTAAAACCTGGTCTCTTCCCCTAGCTATCTAAACAAGCATAAACAGTCCCGGGGCCGCCGGATTTATCATATTTCTGTATATATGTTTTCCTCGCCGCGCACCATTGAAGTGATACGGTAAATATATCTACCTTGATCTTTTCTGACATTTTGTTTGAAGACCTATGTCGACCTTTGTCTTTATCCGAACTGATCTTTTCACAATGGGGCGTTATGCAAGCAGAAGGGTTTTGCGTGTCGTGGGACGGATAGATCATGCCCTTCTGCTTAGCAAGCAGTGTGTCGTCAACAGAGTCCAGTTTGGACGGTTACAACGCAAACATAGCATCGCCTGTATACGTATTTGGCTGAGAGTTATATGCCTATAGTTTTGGCCGACGTTTAATTTATCATTTTTTGACGGGGGTTGGGGGTGGGGGTGGGAGTGGGGGGGTATTAATTGTATCTAGTTCAGAGCAGATGCGAGATGTTTAGCAACGATTTATGTATACTATTTAATAAGAAAAACTGACAGCATAGACGGCAAGACCAAAGGATTGACGACAGTGAAAGTTGGAAAATGGTCAAAGCCACTTGTCAGTTTACCATGCACTTATAGAGTATTATTCTAACTCTTGATGTAAAATGCTTAGATAACAACAAATTACACGCTCTCGACATATGGTACAAAAATATGTTACCATCATATTAGATATACTGACAACGTATTAGATGTCACTATCCTAGAACTAGACAAGGATCCTCTGTTCTGTGACCCTTTAGAATGAGCATCAGATGGTTTTGCACCGGCATGTGTGTTAGACTGAGTGCTGTAACAGTATGGCTATTATATAACATCATCAAGGATTCTTCCGTCGATAGTCTAGTTATTACATACACTGTATCATGTTTAGAATCAGAACTGAACGGTGTATCTACTGTACCAAGGGATAGTATATAAAAGGTTCTTCCGTGCATATCATTCATTTAATATGACGACAAATGTATGTCACATTGACGGTTTTTCTGAAACTAAAATGAAACATTGAAATTTCAAACTCTCCTCAAATTTTTCTGTATATTCGGCCAATTAACATACATAAATTAGTAAGGGGGTAGTTTAACCTTATATCTAAAGGTCAGATGAGGGAAATCCTGTATGCCGTTGGACGATTAACAAGGAAGTCTTTTAGTCCGAATATTAAGGTACCCATAAACACGAAAGAGGGAAGCGTTTTCAATTGTGTAACCTTGTTGTTGCTGTTCGAGTCGAAGGACATACAATAGTTTCAGCCTGCATGGTAGAAGTTTGTTTCCTCTACACAAGAAATAGTTTTGGATAGAGTATACGTTTGGGCAATCTTTGAAATGTCTTCGATAACAGTATGTGATATCCATAGTGTATAGCCCTGTTTTTTTGTTCAGCATCCGTCTCAGCTGTTGTTTTGTTGCCCAGATTGTCCGCCAGGTCAGTTGTAAACGTCGCCAATAAACTGCCCAAGGCTTTCTCGAATGGTTTATAGTATAGACAACGTCTGCTTTTTTAGGCTCTCGGACAGAAACCGTTATCTCGATAATGGAACATGTGTTTGCAGTAAAATTTCTTCGGTTACTGAGAAAGAAATTTACAGCCAAGGCGACCTGGCATCGCCATACTTTGATAGCCGCTAGTCGAGCATGGGTTTACACGAGATAAAACCATCAGGCTAGCCCATGGGAGTTCCTAAGGGGGCGGAAAAACAGCCGGCCAAACGTAAAGTATCCGCTATGCTTGTACACCGCATCCTGTGATAATGGTGTGATATCTGTACACAGCAAAGTGCTTAAAGTGGACAAAACTAAAATTGTTGTTTTTTTCTGATGGATACTTCATTTTGTGGGGATCACACGTCAAAAGTGAATAAATGATTAACTAAATTTAATCCTGTAAATAGTGTCTTAGTACGCATTATGTCCTTCTGCCGTGATGCTGGTCGGTGAAATATTCTTGAGTGCGGTGGAAAACACCGCATATGCATAAACAATATGTCACGCTTTATACATAAAACCAGCACGGCGAACTCCAACATGTTAAGCACTTGACTTTTATATATCACGCATCTAAATGAACACCAACAAACGGCACTGAATCAATACATATTCGTTTTCTTTCTCAATATATTTCTGTTTCTTTTATTTCTGTATTTGGATTGCATAATATCAAAATACCGTTAGATTACCGCTGTGTTTAGTTTATATGCACAAACTTGTAACGATTCACGAACACAGTGAGGTGAGAATGCACGGTGTGCATATTTATATGTGTGGACTGTATCTATCATGTGTGGCATGCACGGATATCTATGTAGCGTATACTCCAGTGTCTGTACATGGTACACGGAAATATTATTGCGAGAATCAATGCATACATTAGACACAACCATGTATTAGGAGGGGCGATAACCATACATTCCTTGTCAATATATTCGAAGGTCTATAAACAAAACAATAACGGACCCAGCTCAATATGCATCTAGCGGAGATAATATCCAATTAGTTTCTCGTTTATTCTGATAAGAACTAGTTCTAAATTAGCTCGTGTTGGTTCTATATTACGATATTCCACGAGTTCATTATCCAAACTCATTTAAATGATTTACTCGTCTGAGCTGCCACACAGAGGTACCATAAATCGATTTCGAGGTGAGTTCGTCTGCATAATTGTTTTTGCCCATGATTATTTTCCATTCTCCTTTTCTTGCACATGATTATTCTAACGGACAATAATATTTTGCCGTTAAGCCTCACTGATAATCTCATTGAAGATTATGAGTTTCGCTAACGAATATAATCTAGAACCAAATGCATACTAGGTATAGGCTATCACCATTCCGACGTTTCAGCCTTTCAGGTCAGACAAACCATAGTGTGAAAAAAAAAAAAATAAAAAAATAAAAGAATAAAAAATAATTCCCCACACACTTAATTTGCACAGGTCCTCAAATGTAAATTAATTCATACTGATTGCCCCTGGTTCTTCCCGGTTTCCCTCCGCCATAATGGTGGTTGCCTTTGTATAAGTGAAATATTCTTGAGTACGGCGTAAAACACAAATCAAAAACGTCAATAAATAATTCATATTGGTAATCAATATTCCGGACTAAAATCCTATTTTATTACCTGAGATTTTAAACAAGTACCAAGTTTAAAACATTTCAAGAAATTCATCTTATTTCGCAGGACCCGCTTGTAAACATATGTATACCTCTTACCACATTATTGTGTAAAAAGTTGTCAATGATACGATGCTAATGTGTTTTCCCAACTTCAAAGGTAAGTTTCAAACGTCCCAAGGATTATATACATAGTCAAGAAGTAGTATTTCGTTCTAATTATATTTCCCCCAAAACACAAGTCAATTAAAGTCGCACAGACATACATTCCCTCACCGATCCACATGATCACGGTTTCATCTTTCAAAACTTATTTCCTTATCTATTTCGGAGATCTTTTTTTAAATCGTTGGTGTCAGCAACTGTTCCACTTGCCGTTCATTCGCTCATCAACAGAAGAGGGAACTTCGTTTTGTAGGACTTAATTCCGGCCACATGTGTTAAAAACTCGAGATTGGCTAGTAAAAAAAGTGACACCTCCCTTTGGTAAGACTAATACGACTTCCGTTCCAGCAGAACTGAACGCAGTCTGCTCTATCCAATATATCCGAGGATTCGTTAAGCACAGTTTACTCTCCAGTTATCTCATTCTAATGAGCTGGCTGGTGTCTGCCAGCTGGAAATAAAACCCGGACGACAGTGGCGGTAGTTCAAGGACGTTTAACCTGCAGGCAGATCAGAAAAAAATTATCTTGCTGTGAACTATATATGCTCCTTAAAATTAATGCATGTATTTATTTTAATGGGGTTTATAAACGCGCTGTCTTAACAATTTCTCGCTTAAACGGCAAAGGTCATCAGGTTTATGGGCGGAGGAAACCGGAGTAAATGCCGTATCTCGCCAGTTTCCTCACAAACTTCCTGACTTAAACCCACTGTCAAAATTGTCACTACTGGATTCGATCTTGCTTGTAATGTACATAACAACACCTTAAGGAAATATAGTGCTATATACGAGTGCGCCCATAAATCTTACTAGCGTTGTATTTTGAAACGTTCTTGAGTATCGCGTTAAACAACGACCAAATAATACACGAACACATAGCCCTAAATACGTAAATAAAACAAATACACACATATAGGTATACAAATATATATATTTATGGTAACAGCAGAATCGTTAAGAAGATTTTGATAATAAACCCTGTCGCTTAAATAGCCTCGTTGAAGGACATTAGTATATTACATGTATATCTGCATGCGTGATTACCTATCTCTTTCACAATACATAATCCGCCGTATCATTTTCTTATCACTGTATATCCGCATTAGTAGACGTGAAAATGTTAACATTCTTAACCATGTCTGTATTCCGATATGATCGCTCTCTTTCATCCACCCGCCGCTTGTATACTCCACTGGTATATATCATGCACCTCTGTATCCCATGAGAAGACGGATAGTTCCTGTCTGGAGTTATCTACATTCCGAAGTTAATCAAGCTGATACCGGACAACATGATTCACACTGGGAAGAGGTAAAGGCCAGAGGCGTGATATACACAGACAAAACCCCGGGGAAAATTGCACGCCCCTCAGATAACAGATGACTTGTAGTGTATGTATACTATATAGCTGGACTTACAGCAAAGTATATATATATATATATATACATATATATTCAATGTCATTTGTAGTACATGTAATATTCACACCAGATCGCTTTAGATATTAAGCCCCAGTTGTACAAAACAGCATTTACAGTCACAAATATTTTTCAGGACCATGGGTGTGGCTACGGTTCGAGTTTGTCGGGTTGGCTTGGCACTGGTACCAGGCATGAAATTACATAGAATGAAAATGGGAAAATTTCGTAACAATGACTATGGCTTTAGGCCACATCGGCAATATTTCAGCCATATCGTGGCAACATTCCGTAAGACAAATACTTCACACTGACAAGTGCCTGTAACAACTACACATTTACTTCATTTTTATTTTTCCTATGTATTTATGCAAATGATTAATGTTTCATGCCGTATTCAAGAATATCTCACTGACATGACGGTATCAGGTTTATTGCTTAAGAAACAGAATCTTTTAAACACAACATCTCACTCGAACTAACGCCAACTGGATTCCAACTCACGACCTTGTAAATTAAGGCTCCTTTCGTCCTTCATCTCCACTCGTTAGACTAGCTGGCCAGCCAGAATCCTTCGATGTGAGATAACTTGTTGTTATTCTTTATATACGTAAGAAGTCAAACCCTGTCTGTTTTATAATCTCATTAACTTTGATATTGGCATTTCAGCGATCGTAAGAATGTGGAGAAAACATTTCCACATGAAACCTACTTTATCAAAATATTGTTTCTACCGAAGAAAAGCTCATCTCTGCTTTTTATTACATCTAGAGAAATTATTAAGTAACTATGGTAACAAAAAGCAACATAATATTCTTATCTGGACACTTGACTATATCTTTGTATCATCCCGCATGCGTAATATCATCTTGTCTGATTTCGTTGGAATTACGTGTCTGACAGGGTAGATAGGACTTATCTGTAGGTATATACCGTACACGATGTCAGATGCTTTATAGAAGAAACTGGATACTTACAGGAACTCTTAAGTAATGAGTCAGGCGGTATATGGTATAAGCAAGGAGAAGGAAAACAGAGACAGATGGGTATACAGATGCTTGTATTATTTTATAGATGACAATACAGCTGGCTTTATGAATACACTGACTTCAATTTCGGGACAAAGGTCAACGCCGCATTATGGCATATATTCAAAAGAAAAGAGGTTTATAAAACTGCCTGACATTGGTGGAGGATACGGGAGTAAAACCACCGACCATTGGCGATTTACTGGTGGAAGAAGAAAAGTGGCTTAAACTTCGTCCAAGATCACAGAAGACTACATCGTCGTTCATTTATTACAACCAAGGTATAATGAGAACATTGAAAGCAGGTTCAAAATGTCGAAAACCGCTTTTGGGATTGTGGCGTGTTCGAATCCAACTGTTGTTAAGCATATGTTGGCTGAGTGTGGATCCCACAATTCGGCATTCACGTCATAAGCTGTCCGCCCCCAAATACATCAAACATTCTTCAGTTTCAGTACGCCGTAACACATACCCATAATCTTGTTCATCACACACGACAATGTAGTTTCGACTTTAACATGAGATAACTGTTCTTGAACGAAATTTCTCCGGGGTTGGAACGGTGTGCAATAACGGTGTTTAAATAAAATGTACCCCGGGGGCCTCCAGTGCGCCAGTTGGTCAGTGCGCTAGCGCTAATGACCCAGGAGCCTCTCACCAATGAGGGATCGCTGTGAGATCAAGTCCAGCTCATGCTGTCTTCCTCTCCGACTGCACGTGGGAAGATCTCCCAGCAACCTGCGGATGGTCGTGGGGTTCTCCCGGGCTCTGTCCGGTTTCCACACACCATAATGGTGGCCGCCGTCGTATAAGTGAAATATTCTTAAGTACGGCGTAAAACACCAAAAAACGTCGTTTTGGGGAATTGGTCTTGCAATTGTTGAGCTGGATGGTCATTATTGACGACTGGTATACGAATGTTTGTTTCGACACTTGAATCACCCCACACAACCTACCTCCCTCGCATACCAATTTATAGGTTTCTCCACGTCGAGGTTCTAATGTGGCGGGTTTTACATCTATGTTAACCCGTTGTACATATATACACGATGCATTTGCCACTCTGTAGAAGGTTCCTGGTTAAGACGTTGTTGGTTATTTTAGTGTCCACGCTGACAGAAGCTAATGGTTTGAGTAAAGCGTGACGATAGGCCATTTTTAAGGACACGTGGTCTGACGAAAGCTCGGCCTTGAATTCTTACCAGCAATTTAGAGGGACCAGTTCCGGACAGAAGTTCGGGCCTTTTTATTCTCGTAGTAAACCTTTTTGACAGAAATTGATGGTGTGATATGGTATCCCGCTCGAATTTGATCACCACTGCCCACATGTCGTATACAATCTCATACAATATATGTATATGTAAATGTATTAAGAAAACCTGTGAATATCTCTGTGATTCTGGACAGGAAGCGTCCAGCCGCCAATATTTCGACTCCCTGCCCTAACTTAGAGATCACGCTTCGCGCACATCTTATTCCCATCAGATTGCCCATTGCGCGGGTAAGTTTTTGCTAACACAATCAAACCTAGAAGCCAAATAACCAATCGTTCCAAGATATTGCGATTCTTTGCAAGTTTGATTGTGCTAACAAAAAGATATATATATATATATCTCAAATTGAACATTCTAACGTATAATTCAAACTGTATGGAACCCAAATGTCGAACCGACATTTTGATTGCTGGAAGAGTTTTTTTCCATATTTTGGCGACAAGTCGGTGCCTTTCAAAGCTTTTCTACTTCTAATACATAAGGGGTAGCACGTTCTTCAGTGAACGTAAGAGTAAACAAACAGCATCACGAAAGCCATCAACCCTTTATTGTAAACAAGGTGATTATGTAAAGTGAGGGCGGGGAAGACAAATTCCTATCCAAGGACGGGATTGAACCCTCTCCGCGTGTGCCACCTGGTTACAGGAATCGTGGTATACATACACACAAATACATACCGCTGCTTTCTCATTCGAGGCAATTATCACAATCTGCATAATACCTATTGGATTCTAACTGTATAAGGCACCATGGAAGGCAGATGGCCGCCTGCGCCAAAGAACACGCACCGGCTGCAGCAATACTGACTCCCCCTCCCCCCCTCCCCCCACCACGTGTAATTACATAAGCCATCACGTTAACCCCACAAGAAAGTGCCTCGAAATAGAAGCCAATACATTATGCAGGATGATTGCGTGAAATAAATGTATACCCGGGCTATCGAGTGCTGCTGACATTTCTTTCTCCAGGCCAGTAATTGTCAGGCGTGTAGACACCAACAGGCCGATACCTGGCCAGGATGTTAATAAGTCATGCCGGGTGGTAATTATCCTATCTCCAAACCGCAACCTAAACGTATAAAATAAATACCCACACAACATGAAATAACAGGGGGTGTGCGAGTGTGTATGTCTGAGGTGGTATATTCGTATTTTTTTTTTCTGATGGCTATACTTGTGTTCAACTCATACATGAGTTATCAGTGTTGTTGAAGTGCTTTTATACACACTCGCGGGCCGTCTAAAATTAACACCGCACATTGTTTTCTTGAGATTCCTTATCTACCTCGACGGATATTGTAAACAAAGGCAGTGGTAATCTGTAGGCGCTCGCCAAGATTCAGTGAGTGATGTAAACATAAAACCGTAACGTAATCGCAGGAATTTTGGAACAGAGGACCAAGTTGTACACAGACGGCAGTAAGGAATGTGTCCCTCACAGAGTTCTGTAACATTTTTGCGCATGCTTGTGTCCGGGGTTTTATGAACAATCTAGTTCTTTATTTTACATGCAGAAAGAGAATGTCTCGTGGTATAGAGGGTACAATTTCGGTGTATGTTGCCTTTATTTAGTTAAAAGTTATAAGCTTAACTCACCTTAAGATTTTGACTATGTAACACATATATTAACTGAGACTATGCACTCACCAGTGCTAGGTCGTAAACCTTGTGAGAAAAATCCACCCGCCTGACGTTAAGAAATTATACCTGTCTTTATTTTTTTTGTTGCAGAAGCAAAGCGCGTTTCATGAAATCAGTTAACTGAAGGCAACCCGTTGCATGCATACAGATTTTAGAGTTCGTTAAAATTGTTTGAAAAAATAATGAGTGATTGGTTGATTCATTAACAAGATCATGCAATGGCCTTATAAACTGCAAATAACATCGTTGCATTTTTTACTAATTCTGCTCAGGCCATGGTTCTGGTGGTGGGGAAGGTGTAATTTGCTACCATTTAAGCGTTAACACGAACAGTTGGAACAAAACCCGAACTGAGGTAAACTCCCCCGTATTCACCGGTTACTTGTATACGCATGACCATTTGCCAATTATCACTCTATCGTTGCTGCTCTGGCTTTACTCTCCGTACTGTCTTATATTATCTTTATAATCATTTGGCAACATAACCTATACCACGTTAACACTTATAACGCATTGATATTGTAAACGCACTCTTTTCTCAATGTGAAAGAGACGTGCATCAGCCAAACTCCGAAATGTCGCCAAACTCTCGCGAGACGTTAACGACTCCCTCTGGTGGAGGTTCACACAGGCAAACTCCATTAGTAGAAAATGTGCTGCCCATGTAAACTCTCCTAATAGTGTATTCATAACGCTAATAGTCTCTGCCAGATACTCATAACGCACCTCAGACCAATTAACAGAATTGCTCATATCAGACATTCTGATTATATTAAGCTATAATTCACGGGTGATTACCGACAAGCAAATGAATGCCCTTGTGTACCGTCGCCTCAATTTATATTTAATACCACTAGTTGGCCTTTGAAGGACAGACCACATCAAACTTATTCATGGGCATGTTCATCGAAGAGTTGATAACGTTCCAATGAGTTGTAAAACAATGTAGTCGTTTGTACAGGCGAGGTATTGGTGCAATCTCGTGTTTGGAGCGCGATTCCACGAGATGTCGTTCATCATAGCCCGTGATGGAAATAGTGGACAGGACTCGAAACGTCGTATGTGTGGCCTTACATGGAGATATTATAAGGCGACTTGTCCTCCACCAATTTAACATGCATGTTGAGTTTGGAACAAGGAGTGAGCTTGCGAGACAAATGTGGCAAACTTCGGCAGTTACCCACCACAAGCCTGTTGTTTACTCCGGTCATGCATGTATCTGGTAGACTTAAACCCAATCTGTTAGATAAATAAATAAATTCAAGAGTAACAGTTCGATTTCAATCCCTACTATGATCAACGCATAGAGTGGTTAATATCTATCTCAGCGGCGAAACAGACATTGGTGTATCAGTCGTCATCCAATATGGTCAATAATCGCTAGCTACCCCCTGAACGTCGTCTACACAAACCACTAAAGAACAAAAAGAAGCAGTAGACAGTTTTCATTGAAGTTGGAAAAGCACATGGTACATAGATGCTTTTGGCGAATGAGTCAAATCAGTATTCCAAACGTGTACCACATGCTAGTATATAAGTTGTCGATCATAAAATATGTATCCCAGATGAGCTTTGATTGCAACTGTTCATATATCCAATGTGGCGACCTAATTCAACACAGCGAATATACAGCCTTTCAAAACATCTTGTATAAAACAATATACAGCTATTCGTTAAAAGTGAGTCAACTTCACTTTACACAGAGAAGTTGTCAGCAGTTGTCAAGCTTCCTGCCATGAGGTCATAGAAATTACTGACAACATTTCATCCAAGATTAAGTTCAGATTCAGCAAAATTACGGAATGGATCTAAGTCAATTCTTGCATTTTTTAATCATCTCATGAAAAATAAATAATGTGATAGATTAAGTTCGTGGCGCAGTTTTTGTCATGTTATATTCCTGGCATTTATGGAATTAGCCCAAGGCAAATGTTCACCGAAGGAAGTTCAAAACTTGAACTTGGCTTTGTGGCAAAACATGATTTGGGATTGTCACATCTTATTTGGAACGACCGTGACGAGATTATCTTGCACGTGGGTAACGCGGTTTGTAAGGTAGTTTGATATTTTACGAGATACAAGATATGTAAAGCATGTCTCGTCCATTTTGGGTAATCTAGGTGTCGTCCACAGTCACAACATTCGTGTTGGACAAAGACTTGTGAATACATCTGGGAATAATGAAGGAGAATAAACTATGATAAATAATTATAAAACATTAACAGACAATTGCTCTTAGGCACGGAATTTTGCGTGTGGTCAGAAATAGTCCCGTTAGCCTGGATTGCTAGCGTGTTTGTTAAGAAGGTCTGAACTTTCCAACATGACAAAAACAATATTTGGTCACATAAACATATCCTGTTGAATAAACCGGTCACTTTACGAGCCAGTGCTTCTAATTAGATGTGTTGATTTCGTCTAAGTCTGCCGGGTAACGTGTAGACAGACCATCCAGCACCTGGTGGACACTGACGTCATTACAGCGCAGCGTAGCGTCTCTGACGTAGGAAGCCATGATTCGACAGGTATACGGACAATATAGGAAGCAGCATTGCCGGTAATGATGTAGAATCCGGATCTGTTCCACGTCATATGGCGTGCAGTGGACAGTCTGGTATATAGCAAAACCGTTAAAAAGTCACGGTCAACAATCAAGTTTCCAAAACTATATATATGAGGTAAGTGAATTCTGACAGACTTTTTTCCGGACCTAAGCATGCTTACATTGGAAAACCGGAGGGCATCTGAGAAATCAAGTTGAGAGTTGAATTCTTTGGCTTTTGGTTTTCATATTAGAACCTTTTTAGCCATTCCGGTTTATAACGTCTGTTAAACGAAAGTGAATGCCGATCAGTAAGGGGTTTTGCTGGACAAGCCAGGCGGCAACCATTTGCCAAAGAGCAGCATGGACAAAATGACACTCAATTACACCTTAGTTACTTTCCTCTAAAGCGAGAGCAGACTGCTTGATGGTCAAGAGGTCAGCATGCCACCACCTTTCATTACGAAGACATGATCCCGGCTCTGTTTATAGAATCAACATACACCAGGGCCCTGGGGTGCGGGCCATAAGCCCTGTGAGGGAGTGTTCAAAGACCTTTGGCACACGGACAAGTAATGAAGTTGCCATAAGGGCACAATGAAATCCGTGCCCAAAGCCATGTGGCAGTCTGGGGTCTGTTCCACCCGCGCTCAATTAAATTACAATTTGTTTGATGTCCGTGCGTGCTTGTGACGGGTCGGTCATTTCGGCAAGTACTCACTTTAACCAGGCCAGTTTATCCATTAGCCAATACACCCGGCTTACACTGTAAATATTTGTGCAATTTAATCAGCACAATTTGAGATATCCTTAAGATCTTATACACTGAACAATCGACCAAAAACTGAGGCATATTCAGTTTAGCCTTATCTCCGCAGGCCTTTGTAGTGGGTTAGAGGATAAGGTGTGTAGTAAATTCTTGTTACCCGCGAGCTTCTCTCGTGTTTACACAATCCGGATTAAACTCAGCTACAGATGAGAGCTTACAGTCCCACGTGGTAAACCGATGAGCTTAAGTGAGGTTAAATGTGCCCTAGGGCACTTCAACCACCGATAAGGTATTGATCGCAGGACGTCTTAACCTTGACCGCTAGTTTGTTACATAACCCGGGCCTATTGTCTGCTAAAGGTTACGAAAACATAGCTGCTAAAGCGGTCACTTAGGCTGTGAATAAAGTCGAACGGTCCCATAAAATTTGTTGAAAAAGCCAAAATAACATGCATTTCAAATATTGGCATTCATTTACTATTTATTTACCCTGAACAAAATAACTCGAAGGTCAGGTGGTCTTAAGATGCAGTAACTATCAGTCAAAGAACAAACAAACTACCAAAATCGTACCGCAATGAATTCTTCTCAAGAGACAGACTATTAAGAGCTGTCAAATTAACAATCAGCGTCAGCGATGTCTAATCATGCGGAGTAGTATTGGCATAGTAAAAATTGTTTGTGCGTTATAAAACCTCTTTCGACAACACCACAATTGAATTTTTTTTACACACCCCTTTTGGTTGATTTGTTGATTGATCAGATTGATTGGTGGTTTACGACATACTCAAGAATTTTATCGTTTGTACAATGGGGGTCGGTTTTACGGGTGGAGGGAACCAAAGTGTAGGAAATAATACAGACCTTAAGCGGCTTATTGACGAAATCACATATCTTTTGAGAATGTGGTATTCTGACTGAATTCCTTTGAACTATAATGGTCTCCGTGTCCGAGGGAGATAGCACATCAGCCCGGCGCATTGACCCAAGATCCTCCCAACAATGCGTCGGCTGTGAGTTCAAGTCCAGCTCATGCTGGCTTCCTCTCCGGCCCGAAAATTCAAAGAACGAAGAAGAAGATAAGTCAGCAACTTTCGGATGGTCGTGTGTTTCCTCCGGGGTCTGCCCGGTTTGCTCCCACCATAAAGCTAGCTGCCGTCGTATAAGTGAAATATTCTTGAATGCGGCGTTAAAACACCGATCAAATAAGCAAATAAATTTAAAATTACAAATTTCCGTTTACAAGTATAAAATGGAGCTAGTTTTATATCGACGAAATGCTAACTTTACATTCTTACACTCGTTTTAACATGCCTTGCATCACTCGGTGTACATTTCAGAGATTCTGTGACATAACTGACCACTAACCTCTGACTTTCATATGGAAGGTGCACCTCTCTCCTATTTACCAGATGCCGCTTTGTTAGAGATGTTACCAACACTGTTATGTTCGATCCTGTATTTTGGAAGAGCTCAAAAGTAAAATATACATCACGCGATGCCTTTAAAGCGTAAAATTTCATTAAATATACACTGATAGATACTCCATGTACATACAATTGTCACTCAACTTAATTTCTCGATACAGTGTTACGGGTCTGTCGGATATGTATTTTCTAAATTAATATGTTTTCTGGGGTTGGGAGTGGGGGAGGGGGGTGGGGATGGTGGAGCGCAAAGAAGAGGGTAGATTTGCCACCACTCTGGAAGTAAAATTGTATGGTATTCGTCGTCACCTCAAGATACACCTGACTACACACACACCTATATATCTAACTGTTTCCAAAACATCAGGAAACTTGCTTTAGTTTTATTTATTTATTTCATTGTTGTTTTACGCCGTACTCACGCATATTTCACTCATAGGACAGTGGCCAGCATTATGGTAAGAGGAAACCCGGCACACCCCGGGGGAAACCCACGATCATCCGCTGGCAGACCTTCCCACGTACGGCCGGAGAGAAAGCCAGCATCAGCTGGACTTGCACTCACAGCGACCGCAGTGGTAGGAGGCTCTTGGGCATTAGGCTAGCGCGCCAACCAACTGATCCACGGAGGCCCCGAGTTGCTTTAGAATTTGACCTGTATTCGAAAATTTAACCCCAAAACTGATATAAGGTAAGCGAAAAAAGTTCAAACTGATCAACGAACTGAATTCTGGATATATTGATTATATTTATTTTTCAAACACAGCCATGGAATTTGTTAGTTCGCATCTACCCTGTGAATAAAACAAAAAAATTATGGAAAAATATATACAAAACTAATATATTAGTTAGAAAGAAATATATACACCTATTCACTTTTTCGCAAATACTCTCGATGAAACAATATATTATGTCTACTTCAAAGGACATATCTATGGAAACCGGCCAGAGCCATGGTCAAAACATTTCCCTCAAATATTCCGCAATGCCTTCAGTGATTCAGGCCTAAGCTGCGCAGTTTACTATTCATCGATGCCTTTAGGAGAGACGATTTGTGAACAAGATGGTCCGAAGAACCAAGGTCAGTTTAGCTTGGTCTCGATTCGCCCTTGCAAGACGGTTTCTCTTAATAGCAATTCTTTTGAAAATGTTGTACTAACAATGGCGCTGGCCGGCTTCTGGACATATTTACAAAACGTTAACTTCGTGTGATTCTGTGTGATGATGAACATGAGAACTGATCAATGAACTTGTATCAGACTTTACAAAGACAATCAGCTTTGTGTTGGACCAAAGCCTGGGGCTACACGCCATGCTCGCTGTACTGACTGTCCGCCATATTTTGTTGGTTTGATATGATATATTTCGTGAAGTCGATCGGATTTAAATCCAATTCCTGTTGATATGAATGACGCTCGAGGACTGAGATGCCTCTTTTATCGGGATTACATGGTTCTTGCATCATATCAATATTTTCAGACAGCACTACGTTGTGTCCCGTGCTCGCGGATGGATCTGCACTGGTGCCAACGTTGGCAGAGTTTATGACAAAATGACAGCGTCGCTGTGTTGGAGTGCACGCCAGTAAGCCTCTCTCTGATGCAACACTGACGGTATCCGGGCCTGGGCGCTGACACGGCTTTTTTCTTCTTCTGCAAACGAAGAGAGAATGAAGTAGTAATTACTGAGAAACACCTTAGACAAAAACAACATAATTCATTAAAAAAAAAGAAAATCTCTATTAAAAGAAATATGCGATGTTTGGAAAAAACAAATCCACCTCTGCTTTTTTTTTTAGTTTCAAGCTATGCTTGGTGTAATGATTGCAATCTCAAGTAAAACCATTTCACACAGACCCTTTCATGTTAAATGTGCGCCCAGATGATACAACATAATTCTGGGAATACACAATTATCCCAATAGGGGTCGGTGAGGCCCCGCTTGATAGATGCACTCAGATTATATCCACTCAAGATTTCCATTACTGCAATTTTGCAACGGTTTGATTCATTCGGTAACAGCAGAGCTTGTACAACACCGTGCGCATGCTCTAATATTTATTTATTTATTTATTTTTTATTTATCGGATTAGTGTTTTACGCCGTTATCAAGAATATTTCACCTATGGAATAGCACCCAGCAATATGGTGGGAGGAAACCGAACAGGGAGGAAACTCACGACCATCCGGAAGTTGCTGAGAGACCATTCCACGTACGACCGGAGAGGAAGACAGCGTGGGCAACCCACACTGACCGTATTGGTCAGAAGTCATTGTGCTGCGCTTTCACTCTAACCACCTCGGCCCCGTAGGCCCCCGCTCACCATAATATCATGTCTAGTAAGTTCACATAAAAGCCATTGTTTTCACGATTTCTCTCTTTCTATTTGACACATCATGCTCATGATTTTAATGATTAACACAGTAGGTATTGTGATTTTCAGGATATCATGAAAATACTCGTGATATTTCAATTACTGATACAGACATCCAGTAAGAATTTGCTCATGACTTCATGAATGTTCTCTTGATATTTACCAGTAACTGTTGTTTTCATGATTTTATGAAAGTACTTTCGATATTTAACATAACTGAATCATAAAATAATTGTTGTTGTCATGATCTAATGAATCTACCTATTAAATTTAACTTTCTGATTCACACATGATTTCATGAATGTTATGAAATAGATCGGATTTTACCAGTATACACGTGACCATTTGTCAGCCCTAGTTTCACTCTCCATGCTGCCGATTTTGGAGTCTCCATATTTAACTTAAAGACTCGTATTTCCCTGATTTCATGATATACCGGTCTTTCGATTTAACCTAATGCTGTCATTTTTTGTTTTTAATATGGCAATTTGCCAACTATCACACTGTTTTCGCTGCTCTGGTCTCACTGTACGTTAAGCTGTAATCCTATAGTGTTTTTAATTATAGTGTATTTATGCATAAATCAGGACTCTGCTGATGAACTAAGCTTCCCCGCAGCCTGGTCCATTCGCATTGTTTTAATGTGGTTGTATGTTAAATGTGATGACAACACAGGCCTTTGAGTATTTCTAGACCAGTGACGTGTAATAAATTGCAACTAACATTACTGCATTTTCTTCTTACGTAATTCTGCTTTAGCCATGGTGATAGGGGGAGTGTAATTTGTCAACGTTTATTATCTACATGAACATTTAAAATAAAACCTTAAATGAGGTGAATTGACAAGAGGGTGTATTTCACCGGTTAGGTGGGAACTTTTCTCGCTGCCCTGATCTTACATTCTATGCTGTACGTCTTTAATTATATTTAACCCAACTTACTTGCATTTCTTTACGATGCATATCAACGTAACGGTAAACACTAATCCGACAACACAGCTGGCGATTATTATTGGCAGATCTGAAAAATAAAACAGCGCGAAGAGGTTCAGTAAATGGAAGCCTATCATTTCTCCATCTCATTTTCACCAATCGGAATCCATATAGCAAAATATGTAGTGCAGTTATCAACTTTTATCTTTAACAACTGTTGTTCTTCCCAATCAGCTACACATTATACAAGCAACAAATCGTATGCAAACGAAACTGCTTTCATAAACGTAATACATGCTTTAATACTATGTGAAATTAACTTTCGCATAGTATTAACTTTTGAAAATAAAAACATGTCATTTTCGTTGTTTTTAGCCAATAATTCTTTGCAAGAATTATAATTTTTGCCGCATTATACCGCGCTAATTTAGAGTGTCTTGTTTTTTTGTTTTTTAACCAATGGCTAAAATCGACTTCGTAGTTCCACCTGAAATGATCACTGATGGCAAAGTGGTACGAGGGAGAGTTTTCTTCTGGCGGTCTAATCAGTTATTACCACCAGGGTTGTCTCCCTTCTATAACGCATTTCATCACAATATTCAATCGGAGAAACTCGGTGCTTTGTCTTCTATATACAGGCGCATCTGGCCTTGGGGAAACTAATTGGCCAAGAACGTAAAAATGACCACAAAGAACCATGTTACTAGAACTTAGTGTAACCTGACTTTAAGCAAAAAATAAAAATAGTATTGGTTACGATATTATTTAATCCGAGGCTGGAAAAGCATCCCCTCACGTCATCAATATGGGAGTAACAATTGGGCCGCTGATGTAATGGGGTCAACTGCTTGCACAAAGCAACATTTCTTTTACTGAGCAAAGCTATAAAAAATAATGATGTAAAATATTCAAAACTACTTAAATGCTGTCTTGCTAAAAATGGATCATTGTAGGTTCGAGATTTGTTTGTACTTGATTGTAATCAGCTGTATATGTAAGGACTGCGCACTTGTCTGCGTGTGAACAAAACACAGTCAAACTTCAAAGATAAAAATAATAAATGCATTTTTTATTTGCTGGTGTGCCGTTGTTTATTAGGGATAGAATGCATATCGGTATATGTTTATTGAAATGTGTTTAAATGCCGGTGGTCAGATTTACAGGTTGGGGAAACCGGAAACCGGAAATAAACAGCCCTTTTTGGAAACCAATTAACAAAATTTCCCTTGCATCAATTATTGATGGAATACAATGTAGGTGACATATTACAAACATTGGTATATGCCAACTATGAGAGGCGTCCCTGGTCAATAAACGAAGGATTGGCCGTCGCATTTGTGTGACGTCAAATGTGCCGGGCTTCCTCTCACCATAATGCTGGCTGCCGCCGTTTTAGTGAAATATTCCTGAGTGCGGCGTAAAACATCAATCAAATAAATAAATAAATAAATATCAAATCTAATTTCTAAAGCAAAAAAGCGAATAATATCCCTTTGTATTAGGAGATGTCATCCATACATTCTCTGCTTGTGAAACACTTTTACGCAGTTTGCAGAGACATTTTTTTTTTCACATAATGCACTTTTTGAAGGTAAAATTAAATCGGCTAAAATGATGAATAATATTGTAAACGTATGTAAGCACAGTGTAAAACACCAACCAAATAAATCACGTATACAAGCAAAGCGTGAATCTCCAGCTGTAAACTGGCTGTTCTATCCACAGCACTTTAGAACAAGGATTTGTCACAAACATGTAGGTGAAAATGAAGACAATTGTGAATGTAAACTAACGTTGCTGGGATATGCTTCAAGTTTACAAGTATCACCATCAGAATAAAGCCAACCAACACATGGAAAAGAAATTCCAAAGCAACGTTCACTAGAAACCAACACAGATCGAAGAAAATGTATAAAGTATAAGCAATTAGGACAGAAGCCTATCAGGAGAAGCAATCAAAAGTTGTTGATGGCTCTGGAAAACTGTAGGAATGTTTTGAACTTGACAAATGGGTCATTTTTCGTTTTAATTGATTGTGAATTGATTCCGTTTGAAAGTTGTTATTAACCAAGTATATATCTCAGTTGCGTATTTGGTTGGTATACTGTTTATACGAGTATTTCAAACGTGGCGATTGTATTCAACACGAACGCCACGAGCAAAGTGGAGGCGAGAGTAACGCATGTATTGGTATTTGATATATGTTTGCGAAATCAAATATAAATGAGTATTCTGTTTTTTTTTGGAAACAAAAGTAAAAATATGTGAATGATGAAAGTGGCCAAGAGCCAAAAAAATGTACTCTACAAAAGATTTGTTTCTTTCTGTCTGAACAGAAAAAACCTTTCCAATGATTTCGGATAAAAAGTATTGCATTGTCAAATATATTTCACATTTGACTCTAGCCAGACCGAAAATAAATTCTAGAAAATTGATAATAACATGGATTAGTGAAAAGCTTGAAACAAGTAAATTGTCTTTTGTTAAGGGGAAGTAACTCTAGCTGCCTCACACAGTGCAATCAGCTGAATATCATTAATTATTAAGTTCATTCGCTTGTATTTGTCGCCCATCTTTCACACAATAATGAAAAGTAAGAAACTCTTAACACAGTCCATACCAATGTTAGCTTGTAGTATCTAGTAAGATACTTCACGAGGGCATTCTCCCCAGGCGCCTCGTTGTTACAAGTTGCACATTTTATCTTTGCAATAAGTAAAAAAATTTTCGTAGCGGCTACCATGACTCTGTCATGTGATCATGGTTTTAAAATAAGACCAGAATGTAAAATAAAAATATATGGTACAGCGTTATTGGTTGGTCACGTGACTTACCGGAAACTGCTTCATACTGTCGCTGTACGATTGTATCATTCAAGTCCGTTTTACCATCAGCGATGTGGATATCCGCTCTCCAAATACTAGAGTTTCCATCTGTCAGAAGAAATTAACGACATACACATAAAAAAGCATTTAACTTGTGGTTTATGTCGTGTTATTACAGAAGAGGATATAGGATCCGGGATCGCGAAGCAGTCTCAGACTTAAGTCAGATATAATCTTAACTTGTGGTGTGATTACTGAGATTTTTTTTTTAACTTAAGCGATAATTTTCAGTTGTCTCATTTCAATTTTTGGCCAATTCTAAGTATCAAAATAAACGTTTCTAAGATAAGAAACAATTTTAGAGCGGTAAACGGTTTTGAAGATAAAGAGACTAAGTCTAACTTCTGTCTGAGACAGTTTCTTGATCCTAAGATGATCACGATCGTAGCATTACAATCGATACCCTCCTTCTCGAAGGGATTGTAAGCTACGCTAGTTGTAAATTATAACCAGAAATTATAATTGGGTCGAACTAGTGTTAAATATTTAGCATCGCCCACAAATCACAATAAAATATAAATACTAGCCTTATGTAGACTGTTCGTTCGTAGTTTTGGGCTCGGCTCGCAAAGATGTGCAACTTAATTGTCTCAAAACGATGCTACATGCTGTTGTTGTTAGCAGCTGAATCATTGTGATGTTCAACTCTTTTGAAAATGACGGCAAGAAAAAATCATCGACTGACACGTTTTGCATCAATACAGATTACCATTATGTACGATTTATATTTATCGTCCGATTTCGATAATAACTCCGAAAAGTTACAATCACCTTATAATTCCAGTGTGGAAGCGGCGTAATTTTTTTTGTAATTATTTGTGAAATCAATTTTTGGTTTCCCAATCGTTTGCAAGCGGACACAGTACTTAATTCCATTCAGATATACTACAGTACCGGTGTGTTATGCCTTACATAGCAACGTTTTACGTATATGATACGGTGTTTAAGCTTATCGGTGTTAGGCCTACAGCTACCCGACAAAGCTCCCTACTTTCGGGTACAGGCGAACCAGCAGAAGGGGGATTTGGACGTGTGACGCTTTATTCATTGATCATAGGCTTCCGAGCGCACAGCTCTTTGTTCGACTTAGCAACCGCTAAAATACACAGGTAAGGATTCATGTGTAAGTCTCAAGGGTGACAAAGTGATATATTTGTGTCATGACCAATTAACAATGCATATATTTTACCTTTTCAATATATAATTCTCGTTTCTCCTTCACAGAAGAAAATTTAGTCTACAAAATAGCACAGAGGGTGCTGGTGTCCTATGTTCTGTGGACTGTTTTACTTGGGATTTGTCATGTGGCTAAAGTGTTTATTTCGAGATTTCCTTCAAGCGTTGATAAAGTCAACATTTTTATATAGGTTAGGATTTGTTTCCAATTGTTGTCGAGCAAGGAACATGTTTCTGAAGAAGTGGTTAACACGAATAGAAAACTCAGTTAAACTAAAATCCATGCAAAACTACTTTATCGAAACCTATATATTCGAAGACCAAGGCAGTCGAATGTGCATGAACACAGAATGTGCACATGCAGTTTTCTGTAAAAGTCACTGGTATATCCAGAATAACGAAATGCCAATGGGTAGGTATGTACATGAGGTTTTATTGTCATACATAACAGTTTTTCAGTCATACGACGACTAGGTGTCATTAAGCGGGTGTACATATACTGTGCCCATGCTGCTAAAGTGCTGCCGCCATGCTGATCAGCCATGACACCCCACCCAGTCACATTACAGTGAATCCCGGCCATTTGGTCAGGTTTCCTTACCTCTCAGCGGCAACAAGAGCCATTTTTAACGTCTATGGTAGGACCTCGACCTGGGTTTGATCCCGAGTCTCCCGACTTCGAGTAGGACCCTCTAAACACAAGGCCACCGAAATAATGAAACAGTAAGTGTCTGGGATGTTCTACCACCACTGGCACAAGAACAGACAAAATGAAGAAAGAAATGTACACTGTTGAACATACTGACCTTGCTCTTCTGCATCGTACGTGTTGGTTGAAGGAGCTGTCGACCAAAAGCCAGCCATCGTCGACGTTTCTGCAGAAGTCTTATGAAATCGCTGTATTCTGTTATCCCGCGTTGTCAGTGATGTAACTATAAACATCAAAGAGTATGTTGAAAGATTCCGATGGGCACTGGTGGAATTTTGCCAACGGTTTAGAGTGAAAAGTTAAAAAAAAACAAATTGCTCGCACAGAAATGTTTTTGATAGCCATGTGTATACGCCAACGACGCTGAAAGCTAATTAAGGCAGCGTCAGTTTTTATTTGTAATTGGTTAATAGCCACCTGGCGCACCAGGGAGATAACTCTGAAAAAGGGCCAAGGTCATCGCGCGTGTGCACACTCACCTGTATTTAATGAGGAATTGCCAGTGGCTGTCCCACAATCTGTCCGATTAGGCATGCTGAAAGGTCTTAGGTGATCCAAAGTAGTGTCACGCACAACTGAAACGTTCAAGATACGCATGTGCAATAGAACAATCAAAACGTAAGTATTAATAAAATCTGCTATTCATTAAGTATGGCTTTGCATTTGTTGATATCCGGAAACTACAGATCCACAAAGAAATTTTCTTGGTAATGAACTGAATGTATAATTATATATCTTCTGATAACCTAAAAAGAAATTAATGAAGCAGGTCTCCACAGAATACACTATTAAAAAGCTTTAACTGCCTTATGCTTTTTCAAAAGTGTCGTATTATCAATGACTATAGTGCGTGTCAAATCTTGATACTGCTGCGTAAAACCATGTTCATTTATTCATTCTTTCATTCATTCATTCGTTCCAACATTTATACACTGAAATGCAAGTATATCAGGTGAACTCACATCTGTACTCGATCCAGACTCGATGGCCCCCTACTGCCCCGTGGGTAAACATTAAAATCTCGATGTCCCCTTTTAACGTGAACTTTAGACCCCTTTCAGAAGTCCGTTCCAGCTTCTTGCCAACTTTATTTTTTAGCATCTCTCGTATCCTTACAAACAGCTTATCTGATTTGTCCACGTGCAGGTATTCTCTAACGTAAACATCTACGTCATATCCGGCTGGTGGATGTATTCGCCATGCGCAGACTGAGCTGCCTATGACGAGTGCTGGATATCCGGGGCTGGATACGTATCTCTGGTCCGAAGAGACAGCCACTCCTCGTCGGCTACAGTTACTTTCCATCGCCAGGCCTGGGATAAGTCAAAACAGATCATTCATGATAAGCCAGGATGCTTTATGAGCTCTGCACTTTCTTAGTGATATTTTCACGAAAGCTAGTATTGCGCTTGTGTCGTTACGTGCTTCATGGCAACCTCTAACCAGTCGACGTCATGGTTGTTACATGAACGCAAAACTAAGCAGACTTTGTCCAAAGAACTTTACACATTACGTTGTGTTGGTGTGTATGATACCGATAAGGCTTATCGGTGTTACCTTGTCACATAAATATGGTAGTACGTACAAAAAACTCAATACGAATGGTTTGAGAATCCGGTCACACAACTCGGTCACCAAAATTGTAATAAGATCCGTTTCACACATTCATCTAACTATCAGTCTATGGCAATCTTATAGGCCTTACCTTAGCGAAAAAAGAGGGGACCTGGTGGTTAGCATGTCATCGCAGCGCAATGACCCAGGAGTCTCTCACCAATGTTGTCGCTGTGAGTTCAAATCCAACTCATGCTGGCTTCCTCTGGACCTAGGAAGCTCTTCCAACAAGCTGCGGATGTGCGCGGTTTTTTTTTTTTTACCGGGCTTTGCCTGGTTTCTTCCCACCATAATGCTGGTCGTCCTCGTCGTATAAGAGAAATATTCTTGAGTACGGCGCAAACATCAATCAAATAAATAAATAGGCCTACCAGAATTACAGGAACTGAGAGTACCATGTTACATGTTGGTTCACGCAGCATCAGGACGGATTTGTGAAAAGGGCCTCTGCACGAGTGCATTTCTCGTGCATTGTTTTCAAGTAAATGGTTATTAAATTTGATAACAATACAACATTTGAGAAAGGGATGATTTGTAGGGATGATTTAAGTTGCTACTATTTAAGTGTGAACATTAAAAAAAAAACATATTGAGGTCATCTGACAAGAGGCCTGAATTCAGTGGTTATACATGTAATATGTGACCTTTCATCATCTTCCACACTGGTCGCTGCTCTGGTTTGTTGGCCGCTCTGTACTGTTTTAAACTTCGTTGTATGCATTATGTCGTCAAGACAGCTATGTGTAAATGGCGCTTTCGTGTAACCTACGCCATGCCTTATGACTTACCAGAGATACACACGTAACTGACGAACACCAATGAAATGGCCTTCACGTCATCATCGCTCTGCACTCCGTTCGGACAGAACTGTCCCCGGATGTACCACAGATCTGACGGCTGACAGTACTGCCTTCCCGAACAAATTCTCGTCACTTCCCGGAAAGCAACTTCGTCACAGTTTTTCGTCCCATCTCTGCACATTACTTCCTGTATGAGAATTACACTTCCGGCTTGACACAGAAGTTGGGGTGCATCGTCGTCACAGAGATTCACGTCACAGGCATAATTACCGCTGAGACCTGCAAAAAAACAACAACATGAAAATACAGAAATAAGAGTATGATTGGCCAGGATTTTAATACTGAATTGATCATTTATGCCTTAAAATACAATGTTGTTATAATCTAAAAGGTAAAGGTTCAATACATGCCGCTAGAGAGGAAACCATGGATGTTCCATACACTCTGCTAGGAGGAAAACCTTGAAGGCTCCATACACCCTACTAGGATAGGAGAGACACATTGAAAGTCCCATACCTGTTGCTAGGATGGAAACACTGAAGGTTCCACACATCTTCCTTGAAGGGGAACATTGAAGGTTCGATACATCCTCCTAGGAGTAACGGTTCCATGCAAGGAAAGAATCCTTGAAGTTCCATTCATTCTCTTAAAAGAGATCAACTTTCTAATACAGGAAATGAAATCAACGCTCATTATATGTGGTAGCATTTGACCTTATTGTTATCTGCATTTTCGAACTACACGCTGTTAGATTGTGAAATTTCTTCCGTGGAGTCATACGGTGTGGCATGGATCCATAAAAGTGGCATGGTGACAAAAATTTTTGGAAGAGAGAAAAAAAAAAGAACATAGTGAAAAAATTTTTTTTGGAAGAGAGCATAAAAAAAGAACATGGTGAAAATAAACATTTTTGGAAGAGAGCATAAAAAAAGAACATAGTGAAAAAAATTTTTTTGGAAGAGAGCATAAAAAAGAACATGGTGAAAATAAACATTTTTGGAAGAGAGAAAAAAAAAAGAACATACTGAAAAAAATTTTTTTGGAAGAGAGCATAAAAAAAGAACATGGTGAAAATAAAAATTTTGGAAGAGAGAAAAAAAAAGAAGATGGTGAAAAAAAATTTTTTTTTAACCCTCGACTTTAACAGTCGGGCGTTTACAAGTCGGGGCCTAGAGTTTGAAAGTCGGGCCCCGACATAATTGGCCAATCATAATTAAGGGTTACGCTATAATCTCATCTATATATACAGGGGCCCACAGCCTGATCGTCAGTGCCATTATACTTTTACAAATTAACTTTTTCCACTTGCAAATTATATTTTCTCAGTCCCAAAATGTTCAACGCCAACAAGATTCATGGTGTAACCTCCAACAGTCTGGGATTATTATTAAAAAAGCAAAAACTCAACCAAATAATACGATAAGTTTAAAACTTACCACAGCCGTCCTCAGACATGTAGGTAAAAAGAGAGTTAAAGCCTTTGGTCCTAACGTATATATAGCTTGCCTACGTTCCACCCTGGCTGGATCAAGTACATGTATTCGAATAATCTCTCACATATCGCTATTACAACTGAGATTGAAAGAACTCGATTAGGCTATATAAGTGCGTTGCTGCACGCTGTATTTTGTACTTTATTTTTATTTAGTCCATATATTGTCTCTTTCAAATGTGTTTTTTTAATAAGGTGCATCGTTGATAGAGGGAAATGCATTTCCCGCCTAAACCAAGTTGGTTTAAAGCGGTGTACTCCGTTATTCTTTCAGCACGTCACTGTTTCTGCGCAGACCAAGTCGTAACGGTCAAGCAAAGTCGTACATGTACATGAAGTGCACAAGCACTGCAGAGTGGCATTTGAGAACATTTTAAACAGATTGGAATTGGCCTGTGTCGGCGATCATGTCCATTATAATGGTTGTTTTCATTTAAAACACAAGTTATTTATCTCATGATAAAGCCCTGGTCAAAAGTTGTAGTTATCAGTGACAGATGCTCATCAGTGGCTGTCATACTGGCTGTTTGATGGCAAACGACCTGTGATTGGCCAATTTAGTCGAGGCCACGACTAAATAACTCAGGGGCTAGAAAAAAGATTTTCTCTTTCCCCAATTTTTTTGCACCACGTCATTTTTTTCTTTCTTCATAAATTTTTTTTTATTTCCACCATTTCACTTTTACAGCTCCGTAGTATGGGCCTACAGCTGTGTGAAATAAAGTATCATGGTGTATGTTTTGCCCAGCACCATTCAAGCTTTTCGTGAAGTAGGAATTTGTCACAACAGCCTTCATATAAAGAGTGAAAGTTCCAAATTGCAGCTGTGCATACATGTCGTGTGACCGCGCAAAGGATCAATGTATGTAAAACAAACAAAAACACTTCCTTAAAACTACCCTTGGATGTGCCATATAAACATGGAATTTCCGCAGGTATCTGTCGGGAAACTCGACACATATTACAAGAAAGTTGCCATGTGCTGGTGGTATAATACTGACTTTGAGGATGATTCATTTAACAGTAAAATCATCCTCGTAGAGAGTTGTTTTGCTGAACCCACCCATTCTGTCCTACGGCACTCCTAAGATTTGTACGAGATATTCCTCTTAAATACGTATATGGCTAACGCAAAACAAACATACATGCATCTATCAGACAAATGGGTTTAATTTATACGCGTTTAATCTCAAAAAGCTTTCTGTCTCTGTCGGTACTATCGGACGACTTGCGTGACGCATCCCAATTATCACCATACTGGCCAGTCGGTGTAAGAGGTTAAGATAAAAAAAAAGGGGAGGCGCGCAGGGGTAGACTGTTGATGATCAGATTTTGACGAGAGGTGAAATATGAGTAAGATTTACCGCCCTTGATCGTATCGGGTATATCCGCCGTGACGTATGGCGGACTGGATTCATCCATGGCGGAGTTGACGCACGCGCTCATTGAACAGCGGGATCCTCAGATTGGAAACAGCTTTATATATTTATCCGGAGCTTTTATCTGGACACACACTTCTGGTCTACAGCCTTTGAAGCCAGAAGCACTCTCCATTCGACACAGTTGGGTTTATTTATAAATGTTTTCCCAGGAAGAGAACTGGTGACTTTCCGCAGAGTGCTAGTGTATTTGTTTGGTTGTGGAAGTTTACTCCGATTATTCCAAAGTCTTTCATCCTTCATCCTGCATGACGTAACAGGCACATCCACAGAAGTTGTATATTATGTTTGGGTCAAATGTAACCGCCCCACGGGATTATCCAGGTGTTATTTCACAGATAGATGCGAACAGCTAGACATACGCCGACTTATTCCTCAACTAATCATAAACCTTGGCTTTATTTCAGGATCATTTACAGATACGCGAACAAGAAATACGTCCGGTTTATATCCGATAATTCGGTTTATATAGCTGTCGAGATATCTAAAGGTTTCATAAACTTTCGGGATACCATAAACAAATAGAAGACCCCTTTGACAGCATGTCGACTGGCTTTGATTGAATATGTGGCAACTGTTAACATACAAACTATAAGTAGAATCGTTCTTACCGCAAACCTAGTTATGCCAAATGAACGATACCAAAACCTTATTCAACATGAAACTTTTTCACGTAGCCTTTCATACAAAAGTGTCGGTAATACGACTAGTATAGCTTTGACAAGGCCGAGCGGGTGAGGGTTTGCTCTGCAATCACTTGTTCACACGACACATGTTTTTCTCCAACAAGGATTTTCCAAGATTCCCCTACAAGCTACCATTCTCGATGTCTAGGTATTAATAAGCTGTCGACTGTGTTCTGTGGCACAGTCCTACATAAAATTCATTCCAGACCGTTTACCTTCCACCAATGAGACATAAGTCACACATGAAACTGTCCGCGAGTATAACATCTCAAAAGCCATAATATCCAGGCCGCTGTCGTGTAGGCGAAAAACTCTCAAGTATGACGGTAACAACATCCCCACCATGTACTCTAAAACTGTGCTGCTACTCGCTGGTTCATATGATCAAAGGCAGAATCAGGCTTTTGACAAATAAAGTTCAAATCCAACGCTTGCTGCTTTATATGCGGCTTTAAGTCAGGGGATTTGTCGGGTTCATACAGAAGGGCGTTGGTTTACTCCATCAAGTAAGTGAAATGTTCATACTAACCCCTGACACTTTGAATTGTTGGATGTACGTGGATAAAAGATTGGTTTCATTAATGAAGCTCTGTCTTATCTCTGCCTTGTGGAACGTATATAATACATTGGGTACATGATCGCATGGATTACTGGATACACAAATTAGATTACTTTAATGTCATGAAATCCATTTACAATCCGAATATAGAATCTAAGTGTATATATGTACCATATTACCTATCAGCTTAAATTATTTTAAAAGAAGGACACCGTACTGGAAAATTGTAAGTATATATTGTAAGTATAAATAACAATCATAAAATACTACAAAATAAAGAGTAAAAGCACAGCAGCGAGTATATTGCGATAGCTGGAAAAATGGTCACACCTAACCGGTTAAATACAGCCGTTGGTCAATTTACCTCAGGGCTTAATTTTAAGCAAAACAGTAAAACGGTGTTATCACCTTGTCTGAAAACTATAGAAGGCTTCTGTCGTATTAAAACTTTTTTTGTTAACTTTAAATATATAAATAAAAGGGTGAAACGTTGACGGGTTGCATGAGTGTTAATCTCAACGTGAACAGGTCGATTTAATCATCATAAACGTATGTCTGCACTGATAGGATATCAGGATCTCACGAGATCTAAGACTGGCGCAGACGATGTATATCATAGCGTCCATCATCTGGACCTGATTACAAGTTAAGGCTGTAAGGTGTGTCTGCAGCGGATCGTTGCATTTCAATCCGGTCTTCATACCCCTTGCTAAAAGGTTTTGCCCGCATCACCCATTAACGCCTGCTTAACTGATGATTTACATTCCCATCGTTGTCACAGTCCTATAAACTGTACAGTGTGCACGGTTGTACAGGGAGATCTAATCCTCCATTTATATACCACCCGTCGACCAAAGACGAACGCCTCACAACTAACTCCTGCCATAACCAAGCGGTAGAGTTCACACATATATATTCACACTTACATATTCACACTTACATATTCACATGTTGACGCCATATACATTTGACTATTGTACTGATTTCAATGGTATCAGGACACAAGTGCGAATATTTCCGGTCAGAAATCCAAATTCTCAAAATTCGCATTTCAGTTATACTTGTCAGTGTCAAAAACACATTAGATTTTTTAAGTCGTAAAATAACTGCAAATAATATACTGATCGATACTTATACAGCCCTGGCATTTTACGGCTTTGCCTTATGTTTATGCCCTTAAACCTTAAGCATTATTTCATTGGTGCCGGCTTTTATATTATTTTATGTTAAATGTGATGACAGCACAGCATTTTGAGTGACTTTAGACCAGTGACGTCTAATAAATTGCCATTATCATCAATGCATTTATTTACGTAATGCTGCTTAAGCCATGGTGCTAGGGGGCGTGTAAATTGTTCTTATTTATGCATTTACATGAACAGTTAGAATAAAATCCTAACTGATGTAAATTGACAAGAGGCCGTACTTCACCGGTTACGTGTGACCATTTGCCAACTATCAAGAACCGTGGTCTGTAGCATTAAGACTATATGGACATTTAGGTATATATCCACAACGGATAGCTGTACAAGATACCCACATACCAACATATGAAAGTGTCTGACAAAACACACATGTTCGTCATTCATCAAATAATTTGTGTGTAGACAGAATATTGTGCCTCTGGCATGCAGGCAGACCACGGTCAGTGTTTAATGGAGAGTGCGATTTTTATCCAGGAATCGCGGATTGTATAGATACCCGTATAAACCCGTTAGCAGCAGGGGTAGCTCGTTTGTCACTCATATAACCACCTGTCATTGTGGTTAATGTGATATAGTCCCTCAATGTCCACTGAACAAACCTACTGTGGCATTTCCGATTCGTAACTATGCGGTTTCCGGATGTATGTGAGTTTAGCTGAGTGAAAACAAGATTTATCAAAACATCAACCATTTCCTGAGGGCCCAATTCAGGTTTTGCAAGTGTTCCAATTATAATGGTAGTATTTTGAATCCCCTCATTAGGTGTTGAATGAATTATCTATTTCCGGTTCCGGTTCAATGTACAATAAGCGGATATACCAAAGAAGTGTACACAGAAAATAAGTGTACATATTACTACGCATGAGATTGATATTGTACAGTGTCTATTTTCTTTCTCACGGCCTCCTGATTTGCACTTTCTCACTTATATACAGTACTCTCTTGAGTCATATGTGAAATTACGCTTTACCACTAACTAGGGCCGGGGTGTGTATATTCATCGTGATGAAAATTAGATCGCCACAATGGATGTACGAACAATTGAAATCAATACTTATATACTAGCATGGTACACGGTTTGGTTACTGGTTTCACTCAGTCGCCTTGACCATAAAGTGCGTCTTTCTAGCATCACTGGAAACTGTTGAGCGATTCTCTTTGCATGGTTCCGTCCTATATTTTCGTACTTTACATACATTCTTAGTTCTTGGGTGGTTTGTGTTATACGTCATTTTGGGAAATGGTCTTATGGTTATTGGCCTGGAACGTCCATATTAGTTGACGGCTGGTATACGAAAATCTCGCTGCGACTCATAGACTGAACTATGTAAAATATGGAATGGAGTCTCACAGATATGTTACAACAAAGTGTGCACCTGGTGATAAATAAAGAGAACGAGTGAACATGACAAAGCTTTGAAAAACCATTTTCTTGGAGAAGTTTATTAGGTTGTAACGCCAAACGAGGACTGGATTTATGAGGAATGTTACAAACTATTATTTGCGTGGTTTTGAGAAAATGAGCCTACGCGCAGCATGCACTTTTCAACATTATGGATTTTTTATGTATAAGAAACTTCCTGTGGACTGAAGACAGAATATATAGATGTGGACGCGTATCTTATCGCAACAGATGCGAGTACTATCGGTGGGTTAATAAGTGAGTTAAACATACTTGGTGTATCCAACGGCTCCAACCTTTGCAGGTCAGAACTGTTTTTATTCTTACATATTGCGCCTGTGAGTACACTGCTCTCGTTCAGTATCTGAGTCTCGAAACGTAATACTATATTTCATTTCAAAACCATTATAAAAGTGTTAAATATAACTGACAGTAACTCAGACATCTGGGGCATTTCCACGGAGCTATAAATCCATTCTCCGAACAGCCTGAGAATGGGTATATTCTCCGCATTTTAACTGAGGCAAGCGTTGCTACATAACCAGATTACAAACGTCCTGTCTTTTATAAAATCACAAGATGTTAACAGCACTTGTTTATTTTCTGCGTCACGCCATGCATCTTCACCCCCTTTGCTGGTAGAGAATATTGAATAAGTGTGGGGCGATTCCAGGTGAAGCTTAGACAGACAGGTAAATGAAGTCTAGCTGGTTAACTCTAGTAACTGCTATGACGTCGTTGAAATAATCAGCATTGGGTAACTCTCAATTTCATCACGTAATCAGTACACACGGCGTCTGGTTAATATACTGTCCCAGCGGGAAGAATGCCAGAGAGGGGTGGGGGTAGTGGCGTGAAGAGTTGAAGGCATTTTCTGATGAGTGCTGAAGCTGCAGTAGAGAGTGAGTGATGAGGAAGAGAAGAAATCTGTACCAGAAAGCACTTGTGTTTTTTCTCTAAAAGTATTAGCGATGACAGGTTAGTAACTCTAACAGGTTCACATGTAAGTGATGACTTGGTAGCGGTTATTGAGGCTAACCTGATTGTGTATAAGAACGTGAGCTTCCGCCGAAACAAACAGTAGACAAGGTGTTTACTGAAAACAACGTATTGCATTATAGCTTTTGCTTCATGTAATGGAGCCACTGCTGGGCTCACTCATACAAAACATTAGCTCCTAATTTAACCTCCTTATCCTGTCCCACCCCCACACGTTCTCCTGCCCCCTCCCTAGAAAATAAGCTTCTTTCATGAGCGAAAGCTTCCCTACATTTCGTGAGTTATCAAAAGCACCAAGCGCCTTATAAAAAACGGATGTTGTTTTTAGAACCTCGCTTTGCATTTATACTAAATAATTCAACATTCTCTGATGCATTTTATCTTATCTGTAATAACATATATGAAAACCTGCAGGAAAAGCTATAAATACTACATGTTCTTATAGATGATATGTAATGAAGAGATAACCGACAAACACATGCAGGCAAATGTAAGGTGACCCGGGTTAAACCAAAGGAGTTGTGATATGGCAATAGCTGACACTGAACAACTTTGAGTGTATGGACCAGGGTATTGTAGTTGTGATGTACTTTTTCAACAAAATAGTGCTTACTACATGCAGGTATTCATAAGTTTGACAAAAAGTTTTCAGCCGACCTTTGAACTTGTTCAATAAAATCGTACATGCATCTTGAGGAATATTTCACACAATACTTCAACTATCCGTCCTTACCATTTTCTCCTGGTCAGATATTACTGCTGGAAGATTTCTACATCTTGGCTGAGATACGGTTTGAAGACAAATGTCACAGAACGGCCTTGCCAAATATGGAATTGCTAGTTCCATGAGATAATATACCTGTGCCTTCACCGTTATTATATGGCTGTTCAGACTGGTATTGAGCTAGTCCTGCAGTGTCAAAATATTTAAATCTATGCAAGACAGGTTACATGAGATTTCTAGGCCGGCTGAAGGGTACATTAAACAGAGATGTTACTGGATAAATTAGTACATATATCTTCAAAAATCCACGAGGTAAGGGTCTGAACAATGAAATTACTTTTTACATATGCGTTCAATGCCCTGAACGTTTGTATCAGCTAATGCAATAAATTCTTGCCAATCTTGATATTTAAAAGAATCCAGAAATCATACAAGGAAGATTATATAATCTTACCTTTCGCTGTGTCGATCTTCAGAAGTAGATAAACAGGTAACACCAACAGTATATTAACAAATCCTTTATCCAATTTCATCGTTTTGGCCGGTAAACACAAGTGGGTAATAATGGTAAGATCCCAAGAGCGGCCTCTACTGATGGCTACTCTTACCTGACTAACATATGGCAGGACGTATTTTTAGTGTGGATATATATGTATCTTTGACCAAGGTACAGCGCTGTACCTCCAGGTGTTTCCAGCAAACTGCAACAACACTGGTCAAGTCGAACAAATCTGACAAGCTATATGCGTACGTCAGACAGAAAAAAAATTCCACATCCCCTGTCTTGTTTTCAACACCCACAAATCGCGCACATATACGGCCGTTAGGAAGGGAACAGCGCCCGCTTAATAGACATCAAGACTGTATATTAAGAAGGCAGGAATAAAGGCCGGCTTCCCGCTGTTGTTTTCCTGCTCTCCCTCCAGACAAATTACCCTTCTCCGCTAAATTCAGTTTATAAGTCCCCTCGATGGCAGCTTGGTTGAAGAACAGGTTGCCTCTGGCTGTATATTAACAAGGCTGAAATGGAGACATATTAGTCGCAGCGCTCTAGTTATGAATGGACGGGTAGTAGGTCTACTGTACGTACCGCACGTGGTACAGAACTAGCACTAAAGGCATTTTGGACACGGCTCGTATTATATTTGCACATGTGGCGCGCGTGCTACGATATCAGCGGTGAACTTTCTCCGCTTTCTCTGTCTTCTCTCTGGCCAGTGGGTACACGGGTTGCGAAAGGGCACCTGTGTCCGGTCAGAGATTTCGGCAGAGATAGGCTGCTTCTCTGGTTAACAACAGTTACACGGTGAAACAGAAAACCCGTTGAACCCACAGGTCGTGCCAATAGATAAACAAGCGTATCATTTGCGGTGACGTCAGACTGACCGAAGTCTATGTTTAGCAGACTCGCGTCAGGAACAATCTTGTAAAACTGGCCGAGGTTTGTCCGGCCGTTAAGCAAACCTTATGGCAGAGTGCAATGGGAAAATAGAAAGCCGTCTGGTTTTTAAAATACCTCCGTAAACTACTGACAACAAAGTCTTTGCGTGACACCAAGTAGGCGTTAACTTTGAAGACCCCAGTGGAGGTTAAAATAAAACAAATGTCAGGGCATCTTAGGAGTATTTTCAAAACACAGAGAATATTCTTTAGAAGGCGCCGTTGAATGTGGTAGCCCTGCCCGGGACGTCACTTCAGATATTCCAAACACCGCGTCAGGTTCCAGGACATCAACATATCGCCTGCGAATCCACATATGCATGTACTTTTCTTTAAAAGCCAGTCTAGACGCTTTCAATATTAGTGGGGGGGGGGGGGGGGAGGCGACATGTCGCAGATACAAAAAAAGCTCTTATGGTTTCCAGATAGGGATCAAAATATGACTACTGTAATTCAAGTCCAGTGGATACATTCGCAGAGGATTATACCACCATGAAGTGCGATAACAAAACTTTAGTGGTGGATAAATTAAAATATAGTTTTGTTTAAATGAGTAAGACGTATTATATTATTTATTGTAATGTAAAGATTCAGGAACCAGCTAGGCATTCATAATGAATAATAATATTATTATGTCCTTGGTTAATTTGTATGCTCTTTGGAAATGTGTTTTACCATCTTTAGATTTCACTGAATAACTGTCAACAAAATCAAATAAGTACAAGCACGTCTTGTATTTTGATACGCTCGGTTTCAGAACTTGAGCCTGTTGACTTGCATGGCTGATATTCTTGAGGTCTCCTATCTTGAAATTCTAGTTTGGCCACGCGTGTCCTTTGACGCGTTATGTTGAATGCGAAGATTGTGTAGCATGGTTAAAAGCTTTTCATTGTGAGGACCTTGGCTACGCGTGTCCTTTGATGCCTTATTCGGAATGCGAAGATTGTGTAGCATGGCTATAGTTTATTCATCGTGAGGACCTTGGCTAAGCGTGTCCATTGATGCCTTATTCGGAATGCGAAGATTGTGTAACATGGTTAAAATTTATTCATCGTGAGGACCTTGGAAAAGCGTGTCCTTTGACGCCTTATGCTGAATGCGAAGATTGTGTAGCATGGCTATAGTTTATTCATCGTGGGTACCTTGGCTACTCGTGTCCTTTGACGCCTTATGCTGAATGCAAAGATTGTGTAGCATGGTTAATGCTTATTTAATTAATAAGCTTAAGAATCTTTATACAGTTTCTCCTTTCTTATCTTATTTGTGGTGTAAAAACTGATATAGTGTTATGCAGAGGCCTTTACGTTGTCCATATGGCCATCATATGAGTTCCCGTTAAGACTCATGACAGTTGATACATAATTTCAATTTGAATATTATGTTCAAAAACTTGTCGCTCTGCTTTTTGATCATCGTATATTGCAGTCATACGAAAACAAAGTAACATTAAGTTGTTTCTTGAATTTGTGATCAAAGACGATTGTAAAATTCGGACCAAGATGATCACCAAATCAGAGCAAGCCTTGCGTCGGTTTGAAACCGAGAGCTAGGAAGCTTGGCCGCGCATTGATCAGATATAACTGATTGTGACTGCTAAGATGATCTCATCAAATGGGCCTGAGCCTAAATCGATCACAGTTTCAAATCCAGTTGTCGATGATACGGCCGTGGTTTTCTGTCAGGCTTGTCACACATTTGTCGAAGTTCAATGGTTTTGTCCTCTCACAAACTTGACCCCGTCGTGTACACCATTCACAAAAATAAATTCATAGCCGTCTGATGAGTTAAGGTGGAATACAATTAGCTCTTAAAAAACAAGGTGTTCCAATATAGAACACGATTTTTCGGCTGGTGTTTAGTTCAGAAGGCAATCCAGATATCTGGAAAACTACTGTGGATTGTCCAAAGCTATCCAGTTTCCTCCACAAATAAAGGCGTGCCAGGTGCCTATAGCGAGGCGCGGTAAGTCCCACAGGCCGGTTTTGTTTATTCATAAAAATGGGCGTCGTTTTATAAATGACACTTCGTTGAGTGCGGCGTAGACGCCAAATCATTGAAATAAGTAAGTAAATAAAGCAATTGGAAAAGTGAATTCAAGAACACATTCTGTCTTATATTGATGACTTCTCCTTGTTACGAACCTCGTCTTTACATATTGTATTAATTTTTTTTATTTTTTCTTCACGCACGCTGTTGTCAACGTGTCCGCTCTGAGAAGTTAACCCTTCACAGACAGTTGCGGATTAACCATCCTCAGCGTGTCGTGCCTAATCCTTCGATTCGCACCTGCCCCGATAGCACAGTTGGTAGACTGTCCCCTTCGGGAGTGGTAGATCCAGGGTCAAACCTGGATCGAGTCACCACCTAAGACCTTAAAAGAGGGAGTTGTAACTTGACCCGTATCAGCATATTGACTCGGGCGGGGCAGCTTACTTGCCTTCGGTAAGTCGTCTCAGTGAAACAATACTTGATAAAAGAGCGGTGAAAATCCGTCCTACAATTTTTGTAACTATTTTTTATAGTTTTGTATATTTATTTATTTATTTGATTGGTGTTTTACGTCTTACTCAAGAATATTTCACTTTTACGAGGGCGGCCAGCATTATGGTGGGTGGAAACCGGGCAGAACCCCGGGGAAAACCACGACCATCCGCAGGTTGCCGACAGACCTTCCCACGTACGACCGGAGAGGAAGCCAGCACGAAGTTTTGTATATTATTATTTGTCTATTTTTGTTCAAATATATGTTTTGAATTTATTTAAGTGTTTATTTATTTGATCTTGCAAAGGGACTAGAGTTAAACAAGGCAGTTGTTTCACATCTTTACTATTCGTTAGTGGTACCCTTACACCCTATAAAGCCATTGTCTTGAGCAGAAGTATACAAATTGGGACAAACGCGCTCATGCTTTCCTATACAACACATCTGCGGCTGATTATTCCATGGACTTTATATGCGTTCAGACTAAAGTGGAATCTTGCAATGACTGTACAGGTGCTGTTTTACTTTCAGAGGTCAGTCGGTGCGTGTACAACAGCGATGGTCAGAAGTGATAGGGATTGTGTACACTGGAGTACGGTTCAAACACGTAGGTTCTATATCATTTGCAGAGAAATGCATTTGGTTGAAGTTGCTACCCATCTCGATACGGATATCCAGATCCAATCTCACACAGTTACTTAACTCTAAGCTTAAACTCTGTTTATGACAATTCATCCAAAACCCATTTTATGACAGAAACAAATTAAAAAACCAGGAGAGAAAAATTTTCTAAAGATTATTTCTGATGTAAAAGAAGTTGCTAAAAGAATGACCTAGGTCGGCAAGCAATCGATGTAGCTGTTTGATGATTTGGATTTGGTTGATGACGAATCTGATGTCAACAGCTAGTTTGGGTATATCGTGGTTGGGTATGCAGCGGGTATGGTCGCTATAGCTACTAAGGGCACACCGTGATCATCTCTGGCAAGACATTACAGGTGAGTGAGTGAGTGAGTGAGTGAGTGAATGAGTGAGGTAGTGAGTGAGTTAGAATATTTGCCATTTTCAAAGCCCAAACAGAGATGATGCACGCCAAGATATTATAGGTTTAAGCGATTTAATATGCAGATAAGCAGTCACCCTTGACAGCATTTGTGTGCGAACCGTGTCAAACTGACATTTGTTTATTTACCCGATTATCGCTTAACCGCACAGTCCAATAACTCTGTGTATGGCAATCAGTTCCATGAATGAGTTCCACAGTTCCGCTGTAATATTTGTGAGCATTTGCCATCTTTAACACACTGTTGTCACTGCTCAGGTTTTAAACTCTGGATTGTAGCCGCTACATGTAACGCATGTAGGCAAATCGTACTAGTGGAAGGCAAGTGGTTAACGAACCTTAGACTCCTGGCTTCTAAAGCTTTATGTCAGGTTCACTAAGAGTAAGATCGAGAAGTGATAGTTCAACGTCTAAGGCCGGTATTGAACCCACATCTCGTGTGTCCATGAGATCGAAAGACAAGTGTCTTATCACATCAGGGGCTTCCGTGGATCAGTTGGTTCGCGCGCTAGCTCAGCCTACTGATCCTGGAGACTTTCACCAATGCGGTCGATGTGAGTTCAAGTCCAGATCATGCTGACTTCCTGAAATGTACGTGGGAAGCAACCTGCGCATGGTTGTGGGTTTCCCCCGTGCTTTGCCAGATTTCTTTCCACCGTAATGCTGGCCTTCGTCGTATAAGTGAAATATTCCTGATTACGGCTTAGGACACCAATTAATAAAAACATAATCAACCTTAACAAATCGGCCACCACCCGAAGGGTAAAATACCACCGTTTAAGCAATATGTCAAACTTTTTACCTTTCCCAGGCATTGGTTCTGATACTGTGTATATAAACTAAAATTTCATTCTGATCTCCGCTACCGCACGGCTGACCGCTCCTCTTGTCTCAAGCACTTAACGCTGACCCTAGCCTTAACCCGGCCGTGCATTCAATGGTCAGCAAATGTGGGCAGATTGACCTAAAGTTCAGAGAAAAATGGAAGTCGTAAACTACAACGGCTGACGACCTTTCCGGTTGTAAACAAGGGCATTGAGGACCCGAATGATTTCCACCTGATTGTGTATTTCAGTCCGACAGGCCTGAGGTTAAAAGGTAAACCAGTTCAGCCGGATATGCATGTATTCATTAGTAAGTATTTAAGTAGTGGCAAGTCACACGTCACTGTATAGCACCAGGATTAAAGCAGAATTGGTTTTTAAAAAATGCAATGAATATTTTCCTTTCAATTTATTAGACGTCACTGGTCTGGAGTAGCTCAAGATGCTTTGTTGTCACCTGATTTAGTCACCGACAAGATGAAACATACACGGAAACCAATTCAAAACCACACCCACAGACGCACTCACTCACACACAGGTCTTACAGTTGTAGCTTTTTAACTTATGTTTTTTTCAATTTGTAGTTTTCATGCTATGTTAAAGGCGCCACCATATAGTTTGCCGTAGGGAAAAAACCGTAAAAATGAGTTAAACATCAGTAGAAAAAAGACTGAAAAGTGTGTCTGAAATACCCAATAATGTATTTCCAGATATATTTTTATTGGTCTTATTTCTACTGATGCTACTTCGTTTTTTATGTTTTCGTTCCCTTTAATTAGTAATCTCTTGGCAAGTCAGCAAAATTCCACCAGATACGCAGTTTTTAAAATAAAACCTGTAGAAAATAATATGAAAAAAGAGATGATTCTAGGAATCCTGAAGACGGGAGATAAGTGACTTTATATATACATTAGGCAGGCATCGCGTCCGGAATATGATGTCAAAATATGTGTTTTTACGTTCCCGTCTGTATATTAAACAGACTTTACCATCATTTATCAATGTTTGCCTCGCGCCGCATCTTGTAGTCTGTATACGCGTGCCTGATCGCTCTGGAAAGCACATGAGCGATAGGCAGCTCTAGGAAGAAATGGTAACAAGTGGGTTTTTTCGACATCCTCACCGAGTAACCGGGTGATAAGAAAGTCTGCTGTGTGTTTAGCAGATGCTCTTCTGGATATCCAGCCGCAGAACAGTCGAATCGACAAAAGTCTGCCATGTGTGCTGGCGTTATAACTACAAGTTATTTCAGTTGTGGCTCTGATAGCCGACTGCCAAAGCAAAGTCTGCGAGCCGCTGAATGTTTCCTCCAGCGAATCTTGTCCACAGATGGTTCTATGGCAGCAAACAGCAACATTCGGAAACGGTGTATATACATACACGTACATCTGCAAACACGTATATAACCGGCAAACAAGATTACTTAATTTATACGTACTCTGGTGAAGAAGGCTAATATATTGTATATAACTTTTAAATGCAGTCGAAGAAACTTCATCTTTTAAGTTTGACAGTAATCTTTTTGCCTAATTTCAGATGGTTTCTTTTATTTTTTCTTTCATAAATGCTTACAACGTATTTTGGAGGCAACGGTTTCCCACATCTATGGACTAGACTATAAACCGAGTAAGACACACTCCAGGAGTGAAAATTTAACTTATTTTATACTTCATGAAAGGGATTTAAATCCGTAAAATGGTATTCAAGGCAATTGAATATTAAACCGTAGGCCTAATTAATGCAAATGTTTGGAACCGAGGAAATGTCAGCGATATTTGTCAAGGTAAGCAGTAACTTCGCCTGGTCAGAAAAGAGTAAAAACAGAACTTACCTTACATTCATGCTTAACCTAATTGTTGTCTGGCTAGATGCTTGGTCATAATTGCATTGCATATCTAATAAAAAAATATCATTTTAGGCACAGTATATTATTCATTTCCAGAGTTAAATCCTAGTAAATGCTGAGGTTACTGTATAGCAGCTGTGTGATATAAAGACCAGCGTAGAGAAAACATGCTCTCATGCAGCTGTTAATTGCTTATATCAGAAAACTCGTGTCGTGTGCATGTACTAGGGAAGATGTAATTAGCTCTATAACATTTTCATAACACTGTGTAATGCTGACAAGAAACGAGGATGTCATGACCAGTTACTCCAGCTATCACCTAAACTAGTAGTTGTGTGTAAGTTTTGCCGTCAACAGCTGCAAGATACGCCCCTATTATAACAACAACAACAACATACCTTGCTGTACCGCGTTGGTGTGCAGGCCTGTATACACAGCACCCAGCATACCGACGTGCGGAAGGCTGCCACATTCCAAAACAAAGTCTTCACAGGGATAACTGTTTGCACCTCAACCAAGATTATAACCGATATTTGACGGAAGCTTATTTGACAAGAAACACAGGTGTGAACAATTTCTTGCATGTTAACGAAGTTCTTACGTGTACCACTTATGTAATGTGAAGTGCGATTAATCATCGCTCTACCCGACCGTTGCCATGAATCCTAACCAAAGGGGTTCATTTTTGTCAGTATTATCCCTCATTTCTTTCTGGCTAACGAGATGTTATCGCATCCAATTAGTCGTACGCCGGTATACACCGCAGATACTTGCACGCATACTTGTACACATCCGGAAAGAAGTATTATTATTTTTTTTAAACTTACACACAGTTGGCGAACTTAAAGTTTCAGTTCATTTGCCAACGGGGATTTGTTCACTTTGATACGCCACGTAAAAATCTATCCAAAAATACTTATGTATCATATGTGATCCTTTGATTCCAGTTTTCGGCAATTTACCAAGGATGAGTGTGGCTAATCCTCTTCATTTATTAATGATATATTTTTGTGGCTATTGACTTTTCTGTATGTATCGATGCGTTTGTTTAAGTATGAGTAGATAGCAAGTTTTCGAAGACACACAGTCAGGGGCCGACATTTTCGGTATTTTCGTTATTGGCACTCAGAGAAAAAGGTCAAGTACTGCTTGAGTATAGCCCTGTACGCACGATGTCTGCAGTATACTGTTACTGGATAGGGTGACTTGTCTGAGGTCTTGGACATTAGTTTCTAAGAGGGCAGTATTGTAAACACGTGCCCACTGAAGATGACCTGCTCTTAGGTGACACCTTTGTGAAATTGTAGATGTACCCGTGAATGCGACGTTAGAGTGTGAACAAAGAAACATAACCTCACAATTTCTCATCCATGGAGGGAAAACGCATCAGTTGTCCACTGTAAAGAGCTTCGGGTTGGACAGTGAAGTTGATTGCTTCTGACACTGACATGCTTCGAGCTGTTAAATGGGCACTAAAAGTAACAAAGAACGTTGTTAAAGTACTAGAATAAAGTATCATTTTAAGAACTGGAAAATAAGCTTAATGAAGAAGCTAATATAAAATATGAGAGCCCATTTTGTTTGTATCTCTTTAATGGCAGCCTGTAGTAGAAACTCTTGCTTTACGGTTCATTAACAGCATGAATTCTGCGTATTCAATGTATACGTTGGTAGAACAATCTTAGATATCCCGGAGTATGTCATCTCATTCCATCTTGTACGTGACTAACCTCCTTGCGTAAGGCCACAGCGAAAGCAACGAGAGCTGGATTCGAACGTGCGATCTCACTGATCTTGTACTGTAACTGCCGCTCACAGTACATAAACGTTTTAACTGTCTATGAAGGAGCCCATCATGCATGTTATTGGAAACGTCATCAATGCAACACATTCTCCGGCCGTACATCAGAGTTTTCAGGAAGTCAGTAACTCTATATCTGAGTTTTCAGCCAAACAGCCTGCACCTTGAACCATATGTTAACCTTGTCAAGCAGAGAATCTTGGCAATTAGGAGCATAGTTCTGTTAGACAAGAATGCGCAGTCGTTAGTTGATGGGGAAAACTATAACGCTCCAGTAACCCACGTTGGTTCAGCGCAGTGACAACATTCAGATATAAATGATATTTCTTTCGGGACTCTTTTGCGGTCTCTCCTTTTCTGTAAAGCTATAGATACAATACTCCTCCAAATATAAACAAAGGCATTTACCCTACGTTACATGGGAGTTTTTGGGCGCCGTCTGGTGTAAGTGACAAGAAACTACACAAATGTATTTCAGCTTTGAATGGAACAAACAAAAATGAGACATGGGCAAGCAAATGAACTTAATTATCTCGGCTGTTTCAAGCCTATACGAGACATTCCCTTAATTGGCCAACACGCTCTGTTTTTTTTTTCTATTTATTATGCATCTATGTGCTGTTCTGCAAGCCTAATTAAAGAGTATAATTATGCGCAGTCTACAATACAGTTTTGTGTCGTTGTTGTACATCGGCATTGACAATGAACCGACATCAGGTGTAAACCGACATCATTGCTCTGTCCTGCACGAGTACTTTTGCATAGAGAGGTTCCACAGTTTATATCTTAGTCTGTTCGGTAGCACCTTTCCATGCATCTGCACACGCTCAAATAATTGCGTTAAAAGATAATTGGGTAACACATATAACTTATATCCCCAGAAAAAGATTTGTGTGTTTACGTATACATTAATATCTCATTCTATACAAAACAGATGTCCAGCGCAGTAAAATATAATGGAATGTAACATGTTATGTTTTTTGCTCGTCAGTAATACGAACACAAAGGCAGGGAGGCAAAAAAATAAAATAAAAAGAGAACATTTAAATAATTAAATTACTATGAAGAGAATCATTGAACGTCTACAACTGCGTGATGACGTAAAATTTGTGTTGGTACTGCATTAAATAAACAAAGGGAAACACATGCATGACGCCGTTTGGCAATGCTGGCATCTATGGAAAACCACAGACAAAATAAATCAGGTACAAGGTACAAAAGCATGACAAAATAAAGCAGTGTATACAGAGCTGACCTAGAATTACTCTGGGTTGAAAATCTTGCAGAGAGAAAATAATCATTTTATACGTCTACAAACAAAACTACTATTAGATTAGTTTAAATTTAGAGGATGATCAACATACTGCTATATACGAGAACTTCATATTTGGGTGCAATATTACACCGGTACAATAACTGAATAACCAAACAAGATGCACGTCTTCTTGTTGCACAATTGGTTGTATAGGACACATACCATTCTAACTCCCGCTTAGGAGTTCATGCAGATTGAAAGAGTTCATGATGTTGTTAACATCTATTGGAGTGAACCGCAAAAAATCCGCTGAACGTTCTTTATGCCAACTACCACAGTGTGACCACTCGTCAGCTTTTTCTTTCCAAGCTGTACTCCTCTGTTATGAATACTGACTGTTGTGGAAAGACTCATAATTGCGATGTGAATGCATATTGGAATAAGGGCAGTGTGTCGTTATACAATGTGCAAACAAGACATTTAAAGGGCAACATATATAGACCCCCAGTAACCTGTAATACGAGCAATGTAAATTTATTTATTTATTTATTTGATTGGTGTTTTACGCCGTACTCAAGAATATTTCACTTATACGACGGAGGCCAGCATTATGGTGGGAGGAAACCGGCCAGATCCCGGGGGGAACCCACGACCATCCCCAGGTTGCTGGCAGACCTTCAATAAAAATTGGTGGCAACTTTGGGTACCATAACGATAACAAATAAGCGACAGCAATCATCTGATATCTAGGATATTATCAAAATTCTTCAAACAAGATGTATCAAAGCGCTATCATGGGAGATACTAACATGACATAAAAATTATTAAGGTTTTGTAATATAGCGTAGCATAAAGATCTTTAAGACGTTATGGTTCAGTGCACAATACTGAATTACACGAACAAAATGTGTGTAATAACCGGTCATATATGAGGTAATCTAAAATAATAATAAGACATCTAAAAGGCCACAATGAACTTTCATCAGTGAAAAAGCAAAATATGTTGCCCGAGTATTATTTTGGACCACACACGTGTAAGATATGATGAATTGTTTCCGTTTTATATCTCAGCACAGTATCTCTCACTAAACATTCCGTTAGACGGTTGTCTAATCTAGAAGGCAAACGATGTAGTTAAAATGTAACCGTATATTTCAAACAAGTGTAGGTCGACTTCCATCGCGCTATGTGGATAGCCGCCTTCTTATTTGGGCATCCAGAAATATGTACAGTTTATAGATTGAGTCTGTCAACTGTGTGTCTTGGGGCACCTCATCCCATGAACCCAAAACACCGCAAACTCCAAACGCCGCTCAGTATGCGGAGACGCGCAGCTTACGTGGTGACAATCATCCATCATGATTTACACCACCAATATCTTGTCATGAATTCTGTGCCCGTCTTGCATGCTTGTTATAACCTCTCAGAAACACGATTAATCATGAGCTTTCGACTCTTTCTTCCTCTGCACTTGAGCTGTCAACGGTAAAATACCCATCGGGTATACGCCTTCAATTCCAATGAACCAGCTCCGCGCGGTACTGTAAGATTTAAGACCAGACCACCAGAAGGGTAAGACAGTTGAGATAGAGTAATAACTTATAACCCAGATTTAATGAATGCAATCAAAAATTATTATTCCATTAATATTTAAAGTGTATGTATTATCGAGTTTAAAGACAGAGAGGGCGTTAACAAAAAATCCGTGTCCAGGACGGAGTACTTTATCACTTACTGATTTTGACAGTTTACTTTAAGTATGATAAATGCCATCCTGTCATGGATATAACTGGTTGAGAAAGTTCTGTACGTCGGACCATCTGCCAGCGGGTTTTAACCAAAATAATTCCAGAGATAACGGCTTTTCTATCAAACAAAACTGTCAGTCAGGCTGAATTATTTTACACTTTTCAACCACTTTAAAAGGAACAATTGCAAAATTGTGTTTTACATGTAATGGCAGTTGTACATTCCTCGCGGCGCAATAACCCAGGAGGTATTCACGAATGCGGTTGCTCTGAGTCCAAGTTCAGCTCTTAAATGTTGGCTTCTTCTCCGGTTGTACGTGGGAAGATCTGTCAGCAGTCTGCGGATCGCCGTGGCTTTCCTCCGGGCTCTGCCCGATTTTCTTCCATCATAATACTGGCCACCATCGTATAAGTGAAATATTCTTGAGAACGGCGTAAATCATCTATATTAGCAAATAATAATAAATAAACGTTGTACATTCCGGATGGGTCACTTTTATTTGTTGCATCCTGAACTTCTCTCAAAAAATTAATGTGTTAATTTTAAGAGAAAGTCTTTTGTCTGAGTCATGCTAGAATGTATTCTGTTTGCATAACACAAAATTGTGTCGTATTTAACACAATATCCTCTTTGAGTAACAGAACATCTGTGTTGAATTGATAGATCTATCTGCTGCAATACCATAATACATTCTGACATCACTCAGACATCATACTGTCTGCTAAATTTAACAGACATTTTTTTTAGTTTATCTGGAAAGAAGCGTATTTCCCATACACGTATAAATGAGTAAACATCACTACAGCAAACTTCACAGAACTATCTTTAAACGTTAGAAATAAAAATAGAACAACTCGTTTTAATATTGCTGCAATTTAACGTCATCATGCAGTACGACAAAAAAATTCAAACGTTTGACTGCATTTGATTCAGTTTGAACAATCTAAAATAAACGTCAAATTCATTTTGACCGCATTGGGCAGTGGAACCCATATTATTAACCCTCGCACATGATTATACATGTGTACGGCCCGGTAGATGTATCTCCACACGAAGACCACATATGACATCGGTGGTCATAGCTGAAGTAAACAGTACTGTAATCCGTGGCTTTGCACGGATTACAAGCCTATGGTATCTTACTGCTATGAACAGCCGTGAACTCCAACCGTCATAAACATATGTCAGCCAGCTATTCAACACATTTCCAGCCAAGTAACCTGCATTCTATTGAATACGACAAGCCAAATCCGAAACAGATGGCCACCCAGTCCCGCCATAAACCGCTAACAGCGTCAGAAAAAGGAGAGACATTTCCTTCACAGAAACGTACCGATAGCGTGAATTATTTTACATGTTAATGTGTTATGCAGCCCAACGCAGATGTAATCCTTTATGAATTTCAATAGATATCTAATTACAGTCGGAGTAAGTAGTGAAATGCTGGGCCATATGTACATCGTTCAGCTGTTAAAGTTGATGATAGCTGGAGACACGTGGAAAGGCAATTTCCTGTTCTGGAGTTACACGTGCATATAGCCCGGCTCTATGTTTGTAAAAATTATACATAATCCTGTTCTGGTGGTTCATGTATACATAACCCTGTTCTGGTGGTACATTTATACATAACCAATGTTCTGGTGGTACATGTATACATAACCCGTGTTTTGGTGGTTCATGTATACATAACCCTTTTCTGGCGGTACATGTATACATAACCCTGTTCTGGTGGTTCATGTATACATAACCATGTTCTGGTGGTTCATGTGTACATAATCCTGTTCTGGTGGTTCATGTGTACATAACCCTGTTCTGGTGGGTCATGTATACATAACCCATGTTCTGGTGGTAAATATATACATAACCCTGTTTTGGCGGTACATGTATACATAACCGTGTCCTGGTGGTACATGTATACATAACCCTGTTCTAGTGGTTCATGTATACATAACCCATGTTCTGGTGGTACATGTATACATAACCCATGTTCTGGTGGTTCATGTATACAGAACCCATGTTCTGGTGGTACATGTATACATAACCCTGTTCTGGTGGTTCATGTATACATAACCCTGTTCTGGTGGTTCATGTATACATAACCCATGTTCTGGTGGTACATGTATACATAACCCGTGTTTTGGTGGTTCATGTATACATAACCCTTTTCTGGCGGTACATGTATACATAACCCTGTTCTGGTGGTTCATGTATACATAACCATGTTCTGGTGGTTCATGTATACATAACCCTGTTCTGGTGGTTCATGTGTACATAACCCTGTTCTGGTGGGTCATGAATACATAACCCATGTTCTGGTGGTAAATATATACATAACCCTGTTTTGGCGGTACATGTATACATAACCGTGTCCTGGTGGTACATGTATACATAACTCTGTTCTAGTGGTTCATGTATACATAACCCATGTTCTGGTGGTACATGTATACAGAACCCATGTTCTGGTGGTTCATGTATACATAACCCATGTTCTGTTGGTACATGTATACATAACCCTGTTCTGGTGGTTCATGTATACATAACCCTGTTCTGGTGGTTCATGTATACATAACCCTGTTCTGGTGGTTCATGTGTACATAATCCTGTTCTGGTGGGCCATGTATACATAACCCTGTTCTGGTGGGTCATGTATACATAACCCATGTTCTGGTGGTAAATATATACATAACCCTGTTTTGGCGGTACATGTATACATAACCGTGTCCTGGTGGTACATGTATACATAACCCTGTTCTAGTGGTTCATGTATACATAACCGATGTTCTGGCGGTTCATGTATACAGAACCCATGTTCTGGTGGTACATGTGTACATAATTCTGTTCTGGTGGTACATGCATACATAACCCATGTTCTGTTGGTTCATGTATACATAACCCTGTTCTGGTGGTTCATGTATACATAACCATGTTCTGGTGGTTCATGTATACATAACCCTGTTCTGGTGGTTCATGTGTACATAACCCTGTTCTGGTGGGTCATGAATACATAACCCATGTTCTGGTGGTAAATATATACATAACCCTGTTTTGGCGGTACATGTATACATAACCGTGTCCTGGTGGTACATGTATACATAACTCTGTTCTAGTGGTTCATGTATACATAACCCATGTTCTGGTGGTACATGTATACAGAACCCATGTTCTGGTGGTTCATGTATACATAACCCATGTTCTGTTGGTACATGTATACATAACCCTGTTCTGGTGGTTCATGTATACATAACCCTGTTCTGGTGGTTCATGTATACATAACCCTGTTCTGGTGGTTCATGTGTACATAATCCTGTTCTGGTGGGCCATGTATACATAACCCTGTTCTGGTGGGTCATGTATACATAACCCATGTTCTGGTGGTAAATATATACATAACCCTGTTTTGGCGGTACATGTATACATAACCGTGTCCTGGTGGTACATGTATACATAACCCTGTTCTAGTGGTTCATGTATACATAACCGATGTTCTGGCGGTTCATGTATACAGAACCCATGTTCTGGTGGTACATGTGTACATAATTCTGTTCTGGTGGTACATGCATACATAACCCATGTTCTGTTGGTTCATGTATACATAACCCTGTTCTGGTGGTTCATGTATACATAACCATGTTCTGGTGGTTCATGTATACATAACCCTGTTCTGGTGGTTCATGTGTACATAACCCTGTTCTGGTGGGTCATGAATACATAACCCATGTTCTGGTGGTAAATATATACATAACCCTGTTTTGGCGGTACATGTATACATAACCGTGTCCTGGTGGTACATGTATACATAACTCTGTTCTAGTGGTTTATGTATACATAACCCATGTTCTGGTGGTACATGTATACAGAACCCATGTTCTGGTGGTTCATGTATACATAACCCATGTTCTGTTGGTACATGTATACATAACCCTGTTCTGGTGGTTCATGTATACATAACCCTGTTCTGGTGGTTCATGTATACATAACCCTGTTCTGGTGGTTCATGTGTACATAATCCTGTTCTGGTGGGCCATGTATACATAACCCTGTTCTGGTGGGTCATGTATACATAACCCATGTTCTGGTGGTAAATATATACATAACCCTGTTTTGGCGGTACATGTATACATAACCGTGTCCTGGTGGTACATGTATACATAACCCTGTTCTAGTGGTTCATGTATACATAACCGATGTTCTGGCGGTTCATGTATACAGAACCCATGTTCTGGTGGTACATGTGTACATAATTCTGTTCTGGTGGTACATGCATACATAACCCATGTTCTGTTGGTTCATGTATACATAGCCGTGTGTTGGTGGTTCATGTATACATAACCCATGTTCTGTTGGTACATGTATACATAACCCTGTTCTAGTGGTTCATGTATACATAACCCTGTTCTGGTGGTTCATGTATACATAACCCTGTTCTGGTGGTACATGTATACATAACCCTGTTCTAGTGGTTCATGTATACATAACCCTGTTCTGGTGGTTCATGTATACATAACGCTGTTATGGTGGTTCATGTGTACATAGCCATGTTCTGGTGGTTCATGTATACATAACGCTGTTATGGTGGTTCATGTATACATAACCCTGTTCTTGTGGTACATCTGCACATAATCCTGTTCTGTTGGGTCATGTATACATAACCCTGTTCTGGTGTTACATGTATACAGAACCCATGGTTTGGTGGTACATATGTACATAACCCATGTTTTGGTGGTTCATGTATACACAACCCTCTTCTGGTGGTACATGTGTACATAACTCAGCTCTAGTAGTACATGTGTACATAACCCTGTTCTCTTGGTTCATGTGTACATAACACTGTTCTGGTAGTACATGTGTACATAGCCATGTTCTGGTGGTACATGTATACATAACCCTGTCTGGTGGTTCATGTATACATAGCCCATGTTTTGGTGGTTCATGTATACATAACCCTGTTCTGGTGGTACATGTAATCATAACCCTGTTCTGGCGATACATGTATACATAGCCGTGTGTTGGTGGTTCATGTAATCATAACCCTGTTCTGGCGATACATGTATACATAGCCGTGTGTTGGTGGTTCATGTATGTATAACCTTGTTCTGGTGGTACATGTGTACATAACCCTGTTCCGCTGGCACATGTATACATACCAATGTTCTGGCATAGTACATATATACAGTATGCAGTTCTGACTGTACACGTTTACAGTACTCAGCACCGGTGGTACATGCATACAGTACTCTGTTACATTAGGTGTTATACATGTACTGTACATTTACATACTCGCGGTGTTTCAATTGCAATTGATCTCTATACACATATACAGTATTTTGACCGAGTAGTTCGTGTACATGGTGTTCTGTTCAGCGGAACTTGTGTAGAGTTCCCTGTTACAGTGATAGATGAAACGCATGTTGTCCTTCATGCTGTACCGTACATTTCTTATATATATAGGAACTTGTTCTGGTGATACACCTACAAGTAAGCATTAACACTGTTTCCAGGATCTTTTTCAGGCTGTACACCATATTTTACACCATCCACGACCTTTCCAGACCCTCACAGGTGGGGTGTATACACCTGTCTATTGTCAGACAGCTGGGCTATGTTAAATATTCTACCCCACACTGCTCTTAGTCAGGTTACAGACAGACCGACCATCAAAGACGTGTCAGAAGTCCTGACAGTTCCCCGGGGGTGGGAGTAGAGATTGTTAAGGCCCGGTGAAAACACCCCTGCTCTTTAACCTCCGACATGTACACATGTATTCGTTATAAGAGGTGAGAAAAATCAGTAGTTTTGGGAGTAGGGCTACAAGCCTATGTGTCGGCTAGGTCTCTTTGACTCCATCGGGTTTCTCACGTTAGCTGATTATACATTAGTTGGCTTAAATATGTTTATGATAAATAAGCCAAAATATTCCAAAGCTCTCCAGTCAGAGAAATGCATGCGTATGAGAATCTAAGTGCACACTTATATAAAACCTCAAATTTCTCCGTCCCAATCGTCATAAGATTGAGACTGAACGATATTGCACGATATTGCACGATATTGCAAGATGGCTTCCGCTCTCTTTATTAAGACTCACCAGTTCGATAAACTGAAATGACATCATGCGCCCGGATGCGGATTTAAGTCAAAGAGGTTTGTCTGGTACCTGATGAAGGTAGGCTTCCGCCATCCATAAATTTCACCGCCTGTCGTTTTACCCAAGCACGACTTAAACATCTTTCACCAGTAGACTATTGATCTGTTCCAGCCGATTAAAATTCATAGGTTTGTGTCTCTAATACAAACCCAAATCTTTTATACGGTGGCAGGAAATCGACCAAAGGTTAGGGGGAAACCCATGACCATTTGCATATTGCTGGCAGGCCTTCTCACGTGAGCTGGACTTGAACTCACAGCAACAGCATTGGTGAGAGGCTTCTGGGTTATTGCGTGTATGTGTATGTGTAAATTTCCGTGTATGCAAGTGTTATTTCGTAAAATCCACGCTACGCGTGTGCTGGCGATTCTCCTTTTAGCTTTGAGAACTGTAAAAACGTAAACACATGAAAAAGGAGGTATGTGCCGACGACTTCGAGTGTACTTTTTTGTGTTTGTTGTTCTCTAAACCTTGAAAACGTGCCAGATAAGCAGTTGGAGGTATTTTCTCTATTGACTGCCGGTCCCAAAGTTGTGATAGATGTTCAGGCCGAAAAAATCTAACCACAGAACCATACACATGTCATTTCCTCAGTTCAGAACGTAAAACATCTTCTTTTAGCATGCTGGTAAAATCGACTTTCCACCTGTCTTTCAAACCTGCTGGAAATATTCACAAAAGAGCTTAAACAACTGAATAAACATTTCTCAACCGAGTGGTGGATGGGTAAACCATCTGATTTAACCACAGTGGCGGGCTCGAAAAGGGAAAGACGCTCATCTAGCGCAGGCGTAACCCAATGCCTATAGGTCTTCAAGCTGGCAATAGTTCCTTTTGAACATATGTAACTTTGCCAAATTATTTCAGGAACTGGTTGCCGCTAATTTGCCCTGATTAGTGCCTAATCACCTACATGTATACAAGTATATACATTCGCAGACACGGGGCACGCCCACTCAACGCCGCCACACAGGAATGGGGTACATAGTACATGCGTCGTGCGTAGGTCTGATTTGCGTGATCCGGTAACTGTGGGCCTAAAACGCCCCCATAAAATAAAAAGCACCGTTCCAAAACGCGATTTCAGCACTGCCAACGATTAACCGCTTTCGACTCTCACCCGTTTAGGTATACATGTAACCATTATCAGTCGGCAAAAAAAAAAAAGTATGCGATATAGGCCAATTCGTGTTGAAATTTCGCGAAAATGCGGTTGTAAAAATGTGGACCAGTAAGCTGCACAGTTACATGGGCTGTTCACGACGTCAACATGATGGGGACGTGTCAAACGTCAGGCAGCAAGACGAAATGTTCCTTTTCCAGCTGCACGACGTTAAACCCCAATCACTCACTCGCTCACTCCTTTTCCAGCTCATCATGATGAAGTCGCAATAAGGACAGCATGATACATTGTGACGGTGTAGACGTTAAGATGCAATCCGTATTTGACGTAACAATGGCTCGAAGTCCTGTTTTACACTAGCGCCACCTCACGGGATTAAAAATCTGCCGCCTTCCCATTTTCAAAACACACTAATAATGTTTTGCAGGATATGCATGTATATATATATTTGGAGCGCGTGCAGGAGTTTGCATGCAAACTAGTAAGTCAGTTTTCCGCTTCAGTCAAATTGGCTAACACAATAACGACAAAGACTTAGTTGTTCGCAAACCGTTCCTTCGTGAGAAGACTGAGAAAAGTGTTCATCTGATTAAATGTATTGAATAGTAATATAAATGTATTGAATAGTAATAGTTGTCGTTTGTTTATATTTATTTATTGTTTTGGTTAGCGGTTTACTTATTATTTATTTAATTGGCGTTTTATGCCGCACTGAAGAATATTTCACTAATACGACGGCGGGTGTTCGTTTGTATAAAAGATTCCTTTATCGGTTTGAACAGTTTATAAAGGTAGTAATATAACAAGTGTGGTTATGACCGTGAAATGGCAACTGGTTCTGTCTTTCATGTGGATACAGACATTGGTATGACCTGTCCCAGGTTTGATCCCACGCCTGCCGACTTCAAAGCAGACGCTCTAAACACTATGCCACCGAAACCGTTAACATGCAGTGAAATTACGGGCTCAAAACTTCCTATCTTCCTAACTCAAATATATCCACTGACTTGAAGGTATGCAATTATAGTTTCGTTGCGGAAGGATGGTGTCGGGAGGTCCCGGGATCAAATCCGGGTCGGGTCATATCAAGGAGGGAAAAAAAAGATACCTAAAAGTGTCTCTTGCTGCAGCCTCGCTTGGTGCTCAGCGCTGAGAGGTTAGAGCAAGGAAACATGACTGGTTGGCCCGATTTCATTATGATGTGACAATTTCAGTTTTAGTCGTTTTATGTGGAGTGGGTAATATGACAAACCCTGACAAAAGAATGTTTCAGAGCAGTCCAGATTAAGGCTCAAATCTGAATATATGATAACAATATTGTATTAGACTAGCGAAGCCTTCGGATTATCTTCAGCTACTTTCAAACAATGGTTTAGCCTTATCCATGGTAGGTCGCACACTGAGGCCACCCTCTTGTTCCAAAATGTATCTTCTGTGTTTTCGATTTCGCTTCTATTGCTTCCAGAGGCTCATCTAGACCTTCTGAACCAAGCTGGAAGAGACGGAAGATCTTCCAGACGAGTTATACGTTCTTTCTTTTCAGAACCTCCAAACAGGACGCGGTAGCCAAGTTCCCAACCTAGTCTTTCGAATAATTGAGTGATTACGACTTCAACGCCACTTCGGCAGTATAGCAGCCATATCGTGGCGAATAAGATTTATGCCAATAGAGTTATTGCCCCTGGATTCAAAATCCAAGCACACATGTTCTCAAGTAGAAATTGGAGTACGTTTCTTTCGTTTCAGGAACGGCAGTTGAAGTCTAGTTGAAAAATATCAATTCAACAAGCCCAAAATTTCTCAAGTCGTCGAGCACCCGTACACCTCTTTCACATAATGACTCATGTTAAACGGTTTCCAAAATCTGTCTGACATGCACTGCGACTTGTTCTTTTTTTGTCGGGTGGGGTGGAATTGATTTGGATTATCTTGTCTAAATCTGATTGCAGTTAAATACTTATAACCTTCAAGGAATAACAATTCAATTGCATATATATATATATATATATATATATATATATATATATATATATATATATATATATATATATACTCATAAAAGTATGAGTAGTTTAATGGATGTTTATTTACCAATACCGGTACATTTACATGTATATTAATAAAATAATATCCACATAAAAAATAATGTATCTTTAGTTATGATGCATTTTTTTACTCCACCATTACAATACGTATAAATGTGCCCACTGACTAGTTACAAAACTGCTACCACTAGAAGGTAAAACGAGAATATATTGCATATTGCTGCACACAATACTGTTTGGATAGAATTGATCTTTGGTTTCATCATGTGTGTTTATTACTTGTTTGATGATTAAAAACCATATAAATATATGAAGATTTATTTATTTATTTATTTTATTTGATTGGTGTTTTACGCCGTATTCAAGAATATTTCACTTATATGACGGCGGTCAGCATTATGGTGGGACAGCTAAACTGTCTATTTTAATAATAAAAAAATACCTTCAACAATAAAGCTTTTAGCTGATACATAGCATCACAGAAACACATGTCATTCTCCTCATTGAAATGTTATGTATGCTACACATACATAAAAGAAGGTTGTCTCAAAATGCTAAGCTCACAATCTCAATAGACACACCCTTAGATGAGGCTTGAGAAACCTTGAACAAGGAGTGTAAAAACACAGCCGCATCACTCTCCTTGTGTACAATGATTTTTAGGCTGACTTATTAGTCAGACCATTTATTAAAGGGGAAGGAGAGTGGGGGTGGGGGTGTTAGGTGGTTACAAATGTATTTACACAGCAAAAAGTAACAAATAGTTTTATGAGTTGGACGGCAAAATATGACCCTATGATAAAGTTTTGAATGTTCTTACACAATGCTGGGAAATCATTTTCCATGTAGCCATTGCTGATGGCTTTAAATTCCAACTGACGTGAGGCTCCTTTATACAGACACTATACATACTGCATAAGCACAGTAGCCTATGGCTTTATTATTCTACATGAACAGTGACCTAGTAGCCAATCACTGGTCTGTCTGTGGTCTGCATGTGATGAGGCTGTGAAATGACCATGAAACAATGGCAGACGAGAATGTATGCTCCAGTGGCTCTGAGTACCACATAACCACTGTCATACCACATCAGTATCTCTACACCTTCAGCAGATGATACAGGCCAGGTGAACAGTAGTGGACAGCTAGAAGCCTGCTACAAGTGTGCTAGTGGTGAGCTAGTGGCATACTACAGAGAACCATGAGCTTGGTTGTGGACAGCCAGAAGCCTGCTACAAGTGTGCTCGTGGTCAGCTATGTCACGGAGAACCTTCAGCCTCGTTGTGGACAGCTAGAAGCCTGCTACAAGTGTGCTGGTGATGAGCTATGCCACAGATAACCTTCAGCCTGGTTGCGGACAGCCAGAAGCCTGCTACTCTTGGCTACATGTGGTAGTGAGTTAGTGGCATGCCACTCTGAAGGAGGCTGGTGCTGTGTTCATCACAAAATCATCACAAATTTTCCACCACTGATCAAAAACAAACACAAAACTCATGAATGCCTTATTGCTATGAAAACACTGTTGAGCACACCATTATCACACTTTCTTTAGAAGAAAACACACGAGACAAAGTTTATACCTAGAAATTACCATCAAACAGAATTTTGTTTCTTGGAAACATCTTCTGATTTTACAGGTAAGTTTCTGGGATCACGGCCGTCTTTGAGGATTTTCATGGAGAAGTCCAGAGCCTCATAACCCTGGGTAAGCTTGCTCAGTGACACCACATCAATGTTTTGGTCAAAATACTGAAGGATATTGTCCTCTGTGATCCCTCCACTGGCCTCTATGGTCAAGCTGGGGAATTTCTCCTTCAGAATGCTGGATGCAGACTTCGCCGCCTGAAGAAGAACGCAAATTAAAACAAATGTGCTGACTGACAATTCATTCGTTTGGTCATGGTTTAATGTTACTGTCAACAATCATTTATTTCAGTCATAACTGAAATCATGTCTCCTTGCAACCAGTCTCAATGTTTGACAGATATTTATATTTTTGTGTCATGCCAAAAGCACAACTGAGAACAGCCCTATTTTGGCATCTTTAATCAAGGTGGGCCAATACAATATAAGACTTACAACACAGGTAGCAAAACCAGAGCAGTGACAAAGTAATAGGTGGCAACTGGTCACATGTAACCGGTGAAATACGGCCTCTTTTCATTCTACCTCAGTTACAGTTTTGTCAGTTAGTTAGTTTTTGTTAAAAAAATTAGTGACCTTTGGACACCCTATTTCAAGATTATTAAAACCTTCTTAAACAAAATGGCTTCAAAAAATGTTGTCTCATCATTCTATTTTATATTTCTCACTAAGGCCACACTAATTCCAATTTTTGTTTTACAGGAAGAAAGCATTCGTTATCAAAGCAGGAAGAGGTTACAAAAATAAAAGTGAAAAATAATCTGATTTGAGGAAAATGTGGACTGTTCCAGCAAATTGTTCCTGTTGAAGACATACACCTTCTTGTATTAAAGTGATTGGAAAGCCTTTGAAAAAATGGGAAAATCATCTAAAACATACAAGATCAGAACAAAAATAAAATGCCCATAAAACAGAAAATATACCTTAATGTTGTCTAAATCCATGATTCTCATTTTTAAAGTCTGTAGCACGACCAAAGTCTGGATAAAATACTGGCCTTACTCTTACAGCCTTACCCTAACAGCCATAACACCAGGCGGCAGCAATAAATTCCCCAAGCTTTAGTATATAGACTAGCAGTACATGCATGTAATCTTACAGCAGGTTCAAAGTTGTCCAGCATGACGACTTCAGCTCCAGCCTGTGCTGCTTCCTGGGCCTCCTCCACACTCCTACATTCCACCTCAATCTTTGTGGAGAACCCTCCCACAACCCGGGCATCCTTCACAGCCTGTAACAGAGTAGCAATTACACATAGGTCTACACTCCACCTCAATCTTTGTGGAGAACCCTCCCACAACCTGGGCATCCTTTACAGCCTGTAACAGAGTCCATGTACACATAGGTCTAAACTCCACCTCAATCTCTGTAGAGAGTCCTCCCACCACCTGGGCATCCTTCACACCGTGTAACAGAGTACATGTACACGTAGGCCTACACTCCATCTCAATCTTTAATAGCATCCTTCATAGCCTGTAACAGAGTACATGTACACATAGGCCTACACTCCACCTCAATCTTTGTGGAGAACCCTTCCACAGACTGGGCATCTTTCACAGCCTGTAACAGAGTACATGTACATGTACGTCTACACTCCACCTCCACCTACACTTTGTGGAGAACCCTCCCACAACCCGGGCATCCTTACAGCCTGTAACAGAGTACATGTACATGCAGGTCTACACTCCACCTCAATCTTTGTGGAGTATCCTCCCACAACCTGGGCATCCATCACAAATACATAACTTTACTTTAATTACTTTTACCCCTATCAAAAGGGGTAAAAGTAAATCTCCATGAGTGTGATGTTTTTCAGGACAGTTTTCCGTTGCTGGAAATGGTATTCTTGGTTACTACTACCAGAGATTCCCCCATACTGAAAACCATTGAAACAATTGAAAACAATTCCCCCTATAGTTCTGGAAGATTTCAGTCTTACTGTCAAAATCCTTGAATAACTACTGGGTCACAGTTGTTCGTTTCCGAACAAACAGAATGTGGCGTGCTAAGAAATGGCAAAGCCACCCATCAGAGGCATTAAAATCAGGACTGTCCACTTCCTCCCTAGCATAGTCCTTCACTCCACAGGTCCTTGTAAGTTGTTCTCATGTTAATTTAAAATCCAGTCTGGAGTTCTGTTGTCGTACTACAGTGTTTATATATGCGTGTAATACGTTTCCTTTCTGCTAAGGTAATGACATTACTTTTAATTTTATACAACAATATCTAGTATTTTGATCAAATTTTCAAATTTTGATTTTATTTTTGATTGGTATGTTATGCCTTATGTATGAATATTTCACTTACATGATTTCTTTGTGATTGCCGTATAAAATCTCAGTCACAAATTTATTGGCCGGCAAAAGGTATGTGGTCTCCAGTTAACTTCATGTAAGATTACACCAACGCACCCTCACCCACTTACAACACTAATTCCTTCATAACATGCATATTATTTTTAGTACTTCTCCATAATTTTCTATAATTCTATAGAAGCACTGGTAAAAGAGGTAGAGATAAAAAATGAAGGTTTGATAATCATTCAAAAGAATAAAAGACTTTGTATGTACCAGAGATATATAATATGTGTAACAAATATGGCGTGTTGTTTTCCCTCACCTGTTCAATATTACCTGCCACCCATATATGATTATCTTTTAACATGATCATGGATGACAGATCGAAGCGGTGGGTGGAAATGCCGCCAACTAACAGGGCGTACTTCTCCACAAGTCTGAATCCGGGGGTGGTTTTGCGGGTTCCGGCGACCTCCCCGCCCCAACCGGCCTTTTTAGCCGCCTGGCATAGGCGCCTGGCCACCGTCGCTACACCACTACATCTCATAATGCAGTTTAGAGCTACTCGCTCACCAACAACAACCGCCGGACTTTCCTGTGATTTTCGCTACAGTCCTCACCGATTCCAAAAACGTCCCTTCCGTGACCAACCACTCTACTTCACAGTTTAACTCTTTGAACACAGCTTCCACGAATGGTGCGCCTGCTAAGACGCCGGGGCTTTTTAAAAGAAGGACGGCCTCTTCCTCTTTCTCCCCGACAACAAACCCGCCGTAGTCAAAACTTGGGGAATCTTCCTTCAACCACTCACGCACCATGTGGCGAACAGTCACCGGGTTTAAAAGAGTCGAGAAATTTGGAAATCGAGGGCTGTCGGAGGTCTTTTCCTCCTCTGAACTCATTATGATATCTGCACTAACCTCGGGAAAGCCAGATATGTTGTTCTCATTCATGTACAGTACAACTTAACCTCAAGTTGTTAACGTGTTTGGGTTTGTTGTGGCGCGACGCGATGCTGCAAGGGATCTCCAGCATTCGGAATATTTCGCCGTGCATGTGGATGAGGTTGAAACACTTGATGCTGACCGGACTAACTCTGAAACAAAACTGATTTTTTGAAATTACTGCTTCATATACAAGTTACCGATTAAATATATGAATCATCAAACAACAATTGAACTGAAAAAAGTGAAAGTTAGAAGGCTACGGTACAACAAATTTTAATGTCAGTTTCGTCCACACTAAAGCATGCATTTGTTCACATGATCTACGTATAGGCCTACATGTATATTTGGTTCACTCAGCTGGGGCTAAATTTGTCTCCAGGTTTTGCAGTGGTTCAGAATCAAGTTATCCTGTGTAGGGCCTATTAGTTTGAGATTTATATCGGTGAACTTTTAACATGAAAGTGATCCGCATAATTCATCATCTGCAGGTAAAAATAACTCTTTTCCATTCCATTCGATGGAATTGCTTTACAGCTGGCTTAATGTACGTCGAGCACACACACAAAACAACAAGGTTTCGTTTAAAAACTTCACTGCTTGGCCTCGGAATGATGGGCTCTCGTGCAAGAGTGCAGTCCGCCTGTCGCTCTCGCCTGAAACCAGCCCAATCGTAGAGATCTAACGCGAGCTCTTCTTCGTTAGAGGAAGAAAAGGGACTTATGTCACAACATCCCTCATTATTCGCGGATAGATTATGTATTTGCGTTGTTTATTTCACTGTCTTTTGACAACTTGCAGTGATGTCGGTGTCTCTTCTTGTTCTACGTCTTGAAGTGGCCGACGACAGTATAACTCCCAAATCATTTGCTTATCAAGGTATGTAAGAGGTCTGCTTTCACACAATGTTCAGCTGCACTCGAAAACTGGACTCCAGGCTCATCTATGTTGTAATGTCAAGTTAAAAATTTGTCAATGTCATTCATCTCAGAGCCCTGAAATAGTGCGACAGTATTTCAGTCTTTGACATGTCATATTCTACGGAAAAAATGTGGAATTATATATGCCTTACGCATATATAGCAGGTTGAAGGAATAAATGTATGCATAATTCAAGAAATGGTGGGCCAGATGAGTTTTCTTTTTTACATGTGTTGCCGCTGTTGGTCTATGTTCTATTATTTGTCACTAAGGAGAATTCTGGAATAAATTGACGTCATTCTACTACGTGACAGCAATCTCATTTTAACAAATCCCTCTGTACATATTCTTAAAAAAACCCGAAATTTATTGTATCATTAGTTTATGCACATTCATCTTTAGAAACATTACAGTGTGATAGGTGGTCACAATACCGATATACCATTATTTTATGTGTATTTTTTCCCAGCACCAAAATTCATCATGACATCAGAGAAGAAGCATGAAGCAGGCTCCCGTAATCAAAGATTTGGACCAGACGATGTTCCCTCAGAAACACAAAACCTGGACAAGTACATAGGACAAAGGAAGATGCAAGATGTCACAATTGAGACAATAGTCAATGAAGGTACTTATATGGATAGCTCATAGACATTGTGTATGGAGAAGGGGTAGTGGGATGGGTGGCAGGCATATAGTAAAGCATGTAAGTGTTCGAGAAAAGGTTGTGCTGTGATGAAGGCAAAATCATTAGTACATTAAGAATACTTAAGCCTGGTTCAGCAAAGATGCTCAAGTTCCAGATTATATACAGTTGTTACATTTACCTAGTATCTGGTAGTATAAGGGATCCTTCCACCTGTTATAGACCTTTCTACACTCTCTATGATAAAGGTTTTAAAGCTAAACAACAGTGAAACCTCTCGTAACATTTTCTTATAGATTATAACTACATGCTTTTTTGAATCCGGTTAATTAGCCTATGAGAACAATGGCTAATGCATTTTAATTTTTCTCTGAATATATCTTCTCCTTTTGTAGGAGTTGATACTAAACAGTAATATATCTTTTCTGTTTGACTATTTTAAGGGCCAGACACAGATGAAAAAACTGTTCAGCTTGTCAAATGTGGGACAGGTGGGAAATCTGACTCATCCTACGCATCTGTTGTGTCCAGCATATCTACTGAGGACAGTCAACAGGTTCGAGACTTCAACACCAACAGTGCAGCTTCTAACACTGCAGAAGAAGTTTCTACAAGGCCACAATCAACTTTCACAAGACCCAAGCGCTCGAGGTCTGCTGATCGTGTCACAGCCAGGAAGTCTCAGTCACAGACAAGGGGTGGTTCCGTGGAAGTTGGCTACTCTCCCATGTTTCCTGATGATTCCCATGCATCTATGCACCCTGGTTCGGGGATTAAACGTCCCCAGAGTCACAGCCCTTTGCCAAAAGGCCCGGGCACAATATACTTCTTTTCCGGCAATCCCATGGTTGAGGTCACCAAAGGTCTGCTTCATATCTACAAGGACAAGTAAGCTGTTTACTTACAGTGCAACCTAGTCAGTGAACTGTCATTTCATACATGTACACGTATCTCAACCGCATGCATGAGGCATGCAACTGGTTTGGTTGCAGTAAGCTGTCAGTGGTTTGCCTGTATCAAACATGTGACCTGCCAGCGGTTGGCTGTAGTAAGTGTATAGCCTGTCAGTGGTCTGCCTGTACCAAGCCTGTGACCTGCCAGTGGTTGGCTGTAGTCATTGTATAGCCTGTCAGTGGTCTGTCCTTATCAAACCTGTGACCTGCCAGTGGTGTGGCTGTAGTCAGTGTATAGCCTGTCAGTGGTCTGCCTGTGCCAAGCCTGTGACCTGCCAGCGGTTGGCTCTAGTCAGTGTATAGCCTGTCAGTGGTCTACCCGTATCAAACCTGTGACCTGCCAGTGGTTGACTGTAGTCAGTGTACAGCCTGTCAGTGGTTTGCCTGTACCAAGCCTGTGACCTGCAAGTGGTTGGCAGTAGTCAGTGTATGGCCTGTCAGTGGTTTACCTGTTTCAAGCTAACCTGCCAGTGGTTGGCTGTAGTCAGTGTATAGCCTGTCAGTGGTGTGCCTGTATCAAGCCTGTGAACTGCCAGTGGTTGGCTGTAGTCAGTGTATAGCCTGTCAGTGGTCTACCTGTATCAAGCCTCTGACCTGCCAGTGGTTGGCTGTAGTGAGTCATAAGTCTGCCAGTGATTTGCCTGTAGTGAGCCTGTAACCTGCCAGTGGTTTGGCTGTAGTTAGTCTGTAGCCTGTCCGTGATTTGCCTGTAGTGAACCTTAAACCTGCAAGTGGTTTGGCTGCCATGACTCAATAGTCTGCCAGTGATTTGCCTGTAGTGAGCCTGTAGCCTGTCAGTGATCTGCATGTGTGAAGCATCTAACCTTCCAGTGGTTTGGCTGTAGTGAGTCTGTGGCCTATCAGTTGTCTGCCTGTGTCAAGCCTGTAACCTGCCAGTGGTTTGGCTGTAGTGAGTCTGTAGCCTGTCAGTTGTCTGCCTGTATCAAGCCTGTGACCTGCCTGCTGTCATGACTCAATAGTGTGCCAGTGATTTGCCTGTAGTTAGCCTGTAGCTTGTCAGTTGTGTGCCTGTAGTGAGCCTGTAGCCTGTCAGTGGTCTGCCTGTGTCTAGCCTGTAACCTGCCAGTGATTTGGCTGTCATGACTCAATAGTCTACCAGTGCCTGTAGTGAGACTGTAGTCTGTCAGTGGTCTGCCTGTGGCAGGCCTGTAGCTTGTCAGTTGTCTGCCTGTAGTGAGCCTGTAGCCTGCCAATGATCTGCCTGTGTCAAGCCTGTAACCTGCCAGTGGTTTGACTGTAATGAGTCTGTAGCCTGTCAGTGGTCTGCCTATGTCAAGCCTGTAACCTGCCAGTGATTTGGCTGTAGTGAGCCTGTAGCCTGTCAGTGGTCTGCCTGTGTCAAGCCTGTAGCTTGTCTGTTGTCTGCCTGTAGTGAGCCTGTAGCCTGCCAATGATCTGCCTGTGTCAAGCCTGTAACCTGCCAGTGGTTTGGCTTTAATGGGTCTGCAGCCTGTCTGTGGTCTGCCTGTGTCAAGCCTGTTACCTGCCAGTGATTTGGCTGTAGTGAGCCTGTGACTCTATGTTAATGAAGCCTTAGGATAATGGATTAACAATTCCTTATGAGCTTAAAACATTAATGGCATTTGATCACGACTCTGATAACCAATGGTGCTCTGTGTTCTGGGATTTTGTATACAATGTGACAGTAACTTTATTCTGTGTTTTATGGTTAGCTGACTCTGAATAACTTTAAAAATGGAAGAGAATTAAAACTGAAAATCCAGCTTTGTCTGATTTTGATGTTTTTAAAATTTCTAGTTTTCAAGGCGTTCTGATCATGTAAATCAGTCTTTAACAGGGAAAATTGCTGGAATTGTCCACCTTTCTGAGAAACCAGATGATTTTCAATTTTGCTTTTGTAATTTTTATACGCTCCTTCGACATTACAAAAATATTTAATCCGCTGGAAAAACAACACTTTTAAACGTTCTGGCTTTGTGAAAATAAAAAAATCTGTCCTTCTAAAAGTGTGATGAAGCATGTTTGTCTGTTTCTCAGTCAACTGACTCCGCTGAACGAGGACATCCCGCGTAGTGAGATGGTGTGCATCCTGACAGTCCCTGCAGCTTTCACTATCCATGATGTCCTGCAGTTCACAGCTGCTGTACAGTGAGTACACTATTGCTCATTTTGTTTGGTGTATTCATTTTTTTTATTTGATAGGAATTTTAGGCCATACTAAAAAATATTTTCCAACTCCAGCATTATGGTAGGAGGAAACAGGAAAGAGCCCAGGAGAAACCCACAACTATCCCTCAAGTTCTTGAGTATTCTTGAGTAAGGCATAAACAACATCAGTCAAATAAGTAAATATATTATACCATTCTCTACTGCTACTTTTAGTAATCTTAGCTGTGACTTTTCAAACTTATTTACCCTGTCAAGGGATGATAATCATGAACGATGAGAATACAACGTGCCTGAAAAAATTGTTGTCACTGTGCAATTGTTACATACTTTCATTGTATACACTGACTGAAGTTTTGTGCTTTTAGCTCTGGTGTGGAGTTCATGCGGATCATCCGAGACTCCAGTCCCAACCAGTACATGCTCCTCATCAAATTTAGAAATCAGGTAGGACATCAAGACTGATAGATTATACATCCATTGCTATGGCTTTCGTTGGCATTTTCTTTTATTTGTGTGATGTTGGTTAACTCCACAGCCGGGAATTGTTTGTTTGTATGATGTATGGTTAGTTGTACATGTATGTGTGGATGTATATGAGTGACCTTTGGAAAGTTTCTGACAAACTTCCCCTCATGTTCTTTGACAAACATTTGGTCTAAGTGACGGAAAAAGATGAAAATGTATGTGCTGTACAGTAATGTGTTGTATAATGTATCCGTAAACCATACATGATTTGGCTATGGCTTTAAGTGATAAGAAAGGTCTCTGTGGCCAAGTGGTCCACAGTGCTAGTGCAGCACAATGGCACAGAATTCTCCCACCAGTGCAGTTCCTGTGAGCTTAAGCCCAGTCCATGCTGGCTTCCTCACTGATCGTATTCTTGAGTACGGTGTAAAACACTAATCAGTCAAATAAATAAACAAGCCAGAAGATTTGCTGGGTATCTGGCAAAAGGGATGTGCTGTACTCCAGGCACTCCAGTTTCTTCCACTCATTGACTTGACCGATATCACAGAAATGAAATCTGATCCTTGAGAACATCATTAAATGTCATTCATATTGACAATATTTGGTAGGTAAAAGTGTTCTGTGGATAATGTTGGTCGAATCAGTTGAGGATTTTCAGTATGTACCCATGATTTAATAAAGTGAGGGTTTTCTTCTGTTTTGGCAGACACTTGCAGATGAGTTTTACAGTAACTACAATGGCATTCCCTTCAACTCAATAGAGGGACTATGTGTGTCATCTAGTCTATGTGGCCAAAGTCGAGTCAGTCAAAGCAGGGGAGGTAAATGTTAACATTATATATACATACACACAGTAATAAAATATTACACACCAATGATAATAATATTACATTTTGTGGTCAACTGTTTTATGTTTAGAATTTATTGTTTCTGATACACAAAACCTGGGGATAAAACAGTTGTTTGTGGTTAGATGTGTTCAATAGTAAAAGAGTACAGCCTGAATTGTTTGACTGTTTTTTGTTTCACAGGGAGCTTGTCTACCAGTACCAGGGCTTACTGAGCTGCCTAACTGTCCAGTATGCCTGGAAAGGATGGTAAGTGTGATTATCTCCCTTTTGTGGTAGTTATCTCCCCTGATCAAACTATACATTACAGTGATATGAAAAAGTATTTTATCAAATTGTAAAAGTTTTTTGATAGTTTGACAGGAGAAACTTGAACTTGACACTCACACTCTCAGTGAGAAACCAGAAGAGTTTAAGAATATTTCCCTGGATGCTTTCATTCAGTTAATGTTGTTTACTGTTATTCCATATATGGATAAGTAAACAGTTGATCGAGTGAGGTACTTAGCTTGTACTAAGAATAATATACAACATTGATTTTCTGTTGTTATAATGAAGTTTCAGCACTTTCTTTAGTTATTCTAGTTATTTGTTACAAGGTTTATGACACATCAAATGTCTGCACATGTATAGTACATACATTTATTCTTGTTGCAAATTTGTAACAAATGATGTAAGTGTCCACTATTTCATACAAGTACTCCTGTGGTTTCATTTCAGGATGAAGCTATTGATGGCATCCTGACAATCTTGTGTAACCACTCCTTCCACATATCCTGTCTGTCACAATGGGAGACACCAGGTAAGCACAGGTGTTAAAATCGTGGTGTCTGTGTGAAGCTATTGATGGCATCCTGACAATCCTGTGTAACCACTCCTTCCACATAGCCTGTCTGTCACAGTGGGGAGACACCAGGTAAGCACAGGTGTTAAAATCGTGGTGTCTGTGTGAAGCCATTGATGGCATCCTGACAATCCTTTGTAACCACTACTTCCACATAGCTTGTCTGTCACAATGGGGAGACACCAGGTAAGCACAGCTGTTAAAATCGTGGTGTCTGTGTGAAGGCTTGATGGCATCCTGACAATCCTTTGTAACCACTCCTTCCACATAGCCTGTCTGTCACAGTGGGGAGACACAGGTAAGCACAGGTGTTTAAAATTCGTGGTGTCTGTGTGAAGCCATTGATGGCATCCTGACAATCCTTTGTAACCACTCCTTCCACATAGCCTGTCTGTCACAATGGGGAGACACCAGGTAAGCACAGGTGTTAAAATCGTGGTGTCTGTGTGAAGCTATTGATGGCATCGTGACCATCCTGTGTAACCACTCCTTCCACATATCCTGTCTGTCACAGTGGGGAGACACCAGGTAAGCACAGGTGTTAAAATTGTGGTGTCTGTGTGAAGGCATTGATGGCATCCTGATAATCCTTTGTAACCACTCCTTCCACATAGCTTGTCTGTCACAATGGGGAGACACCAGTTAAGCACAGGTGTCAAAATCGTGGTGTCTGTGTGAAGCCATTGATGGCATCTTGACAATCGTGTGTAACCACTCCTTCCACATATCCTGTCTGTCACAGTGGGGAGACACCAGGTAAGCACAGGTGTTAAAATCGTGGTGTCTGTGTGAAGCTATTGATGGCATCCTGACAATCCTGTGTAACCACTCCTTCCACATAGCCTGTCTGTCACAGTGGGGAGACACCAGGTAAGCACAGGTGTTAAAATCGTGGTGTCTGTGTGAAGCCATTGATGGCATCCTGACAATCCTTTGTAACCACTACTTCCACATAGCTTGTCTGTCACAATGGGGAGACACCAGGTAAGCACAGCTGTTAAAATCGTGGTGTCTGTGTGAAGGCATTGATGGCATCCTGACAGTCCTTTGTAACCACTCCTTCCACATAGCCTGTCTGTCACAGTGGGGAGACACCAGGTAAGCACAGGTGTTAAAATCGTGGTGTCTGTGTGAAGCTATTGATGGCATGGTGACAATCCTTTGTAACCACTCCTTCCACATAGCCTGTCTGTCACAATGGGGAGACACCAGGTAAGCACAGGTGTTAAAATCGTGGTGTCTGTGTGAAGGCATTGATGGCATCCTGACAATCCTGTGTAACCACTCCTTCCACATGGCCTGTCTGTCACAGTGGGGAGACACCAGGTAAGCACAGGTGTTAAAATCGTGGTGTCTGTGTGAAGCTATTGATGGCATGGTGACAATCCTTTGTAACCACTCCTTCCACATAGCCTGTCTGTCACAATGAGGAGACACCAGGTAAGAACAGGTGTTAAAATCGTGGTGTCTGTGTGAAGCTATTGATGGCATCCTGACAATCCTTTGTAACCACTACTTCCACATAGCTTGTCTGTCACAATGGGGAGACACCAGGTAAGCACAGCTGTTAAAATCGTGGTGTCTGTGTGAAGGCATTGATGGCATCCTGACAATCCTTTGTAACCACTCCTTCCACATAGCCTGTCTGTCACAGTGGGGAGACACCAGGTAAGCACAGGTGTTAAAATCGTGGTGTCTGTGTGAAGCTATTGATGGCATGGTGACAATCCTTTGTAACCACTCCTTCCACATAGCCTGTCTGTCACAATGGGGAGACACCAGGTAAGCACAGGTGTTAAAATCGTGGTGTCTGTGTGAAGGCATTGATGGCATCCTGACAATCCTGTGTAACCACTCCTTCCACATGGCCTGTCTGTCACAGTGGGGAGACACCAGGTAAGCACAGGTGTTAAAATCGTGGTGTCTGTGTGAAGCTATTGATGGCATGGTGACAATCCTTTGTAACCACTCCTTCCACATAACCTGTCTGTCACAATGAGGAGACACCAGGTAAGAACAGGTGTTAAAATCGTGGTGTCTGTGTGAAGCCATTATGGAAAAACCATAACCTTCATATACACTTTTCTTGTATGCAAAATTTTTTAAGGAAGTCAATTTAAGTGCTAAATTTTGTGTTTATTTATAGCAGAACTTACACTTGATAATATACATCCCATGAACGGTTAATTTATATTATTAGCACACATTTTTGGCGTGAACTTACATTATCTCCGGTTATCCAGTTACGATTTTACATTTTCACTGACGCTAATAAACTTCGTCGAGAAACTGGAAGGCAAAATGTCACGGATTGGGATGAATCACCTTTTCACTTGTTTGAATGAGTAAGAATTAGGCTAATGATAAACCATTCACTAATTCTTTTTTGTCACCACACCTGCTTTACCAGGTAAGCAGACAGAAGATAGATCGTGTCATGTTTATAGCTAGCGTCTAGACAAAGTGCCGTAAAATGGTCCAAGCGAGACTACATGTACGAGCTGACCAAGATCTGCATAAGATGCGACCGGGATGGTTCCAACACCTGTGCTTGTCTGCCCATAATGGCCGTATGATCTGCATAGGGTATTTCATTTGGATTGGACAGTACTGCACATGTATGTGCCTGACCAGTAGAACATGTATTTGTAACGGCTTTGTTCATTTCAGTTGCCCTGTGTGTCGTTATTGTCAGACACCAGAAGAAGTGGCTGACAACAGGTGCATAGAATGTGGATCACAAGAGGTACTAACAAATGTTTAAGGGCAGATACGTAAAAAGCATTTCTGCAAATATTCACCATTTTCAGTGTTTTTAAGTTCCGTGTAAAGCTCAGGCTGTTGTCAGCGCATCCAGTCTGAATCAGCTATTAACCTCTGAGATAGGTATACTTTAATACAGCTTCCACTGAGGTTTTAACGTGAAAGGCTTGTCAGATACATGACGAGATGCACTCCAGTGTTTTCCATCCATATTACAAGACCTTTTAATTTGGGTCCCTCTGTCACAAAGCAACTGTCTACTAATTAAGTTGATTGTACATGTAGCTACACGCACATTTGTAACATGCATATATACTGTATATTTAACATTATGGCCTCCGTGGCTCAGTTGCTTAGCACGCTAGCGCAGCGTAATGACCCAGGAGCCTCTCACCAATGAGGTCGCTGTGAGTTCAAGCCCAGCACATGCTGGCTTCCTCTCCGGCCGAACACGTGAAGATCTGGCAGCAACCTGCTGGATGGTCATGAGTTTCCCCCTGGGCTCTGCCTGCTTTCCTCCGACCATAATGCTGGCCGCCGCTGTATAAGTGAAACATTCATGAGTAGGGAGTAAAACACCAATCAAATAAATAAATAATTTAACATTTACAAATATTTTATCACCTTATTACCTGCCAGCACATTAGACTTGGTTGCTTCTGTTGATTCTTTGAACTGTATTTTCCATCATATGACATCTTTTTTTTGACACCTATGAGTAGTACCTGTGATGTAATGTGATGATGTGTCATTGATGTTGCAGAGCCTGTGGATCTGTCTGATCTGTGGTCATGTAGGATGTGGCAGATATGTGGCCAGGCATGCTTTCAGGTCAGTCTTTACTCATTCAGTTTGGCTTAGTTTGATTCATGGTTAAGAGAATGGGTTGTGGTATCACTGACTATTGGGCTACACTGAATTACCTCCACTGAGGTCACTCTCCCGTTTAATTGGTGCATTTTTAATAATGAGTAAGCTGTGGTTAAATGAGAGAAGAATGGCGAGTTTCAAAACTTACACCAGTACTGGCCAGTTGAAGACCCTAACTTCAGGACGGATTTGAAAACCAAGATAAAGGTTATATAGTTTTAAGCCGTTTGAAGGAATTTAGAAATCTCACAATGAAAATACATGTACATGTATAATAGATATACAGCTTGCATGCACATGAATGTCAAACATGTATGTCCTAGCTAAGCTGAAGAACACAGACTGGATTTAAGACCTGCAACTCTGCTTGGCTGATGTCATGTTTTTTTCTGAATTTTGTTGACTAGAAACTAGTTGTTAGTGTCATTGGATAATCTACTGTATGGTACATACTGCATTACACCCACTTCAGAAGCCAAGGTCCCACTTCTCGTAGTTTATGCCTAAACAAGTGATCTTGCATTACGTCATAGCTACTGCCGTGGGACAAGGGTGGTAATGTACACATAGATGAGTTCTGCTGGCAGTAATAGGCATAAGACTATGGGTGTAACTGTTGGAACAGTTACTGCCTAGTGAAAGAGCTCCATGGTCAATTTAACCACCGACATAAGAAAATTATGTTCCAAATTGTGTACACAACGATGATGTTATGGTCAGCTGATACATGTCACAATTTCTGATGACAAAGTGCGAAAAGTTAGTTGTAAGTGTGTTCTTCAATATTTTTTCGAGTTTTCTTTAAAGGAAAATAATATGTTGTAAATGATTTTTGTATGGTTGGTATTTGTGACCACCTTTTGGCATGTATAGGTTGTATGTCATGGTATATATTGTCTTTGTGTGATAATGTTATAAATAAAGATGTAACACATGTGTTTATTAAAGTTGTTTACGCTAGAATTTGGTCTTTCCAGCTAGCAAATGTGTTCATCCTTGATTTTGACCATATTTATGTTTTTAATATATTCATAAATATTATCATCATTCAGATTAAAGGTATGTGTTTGGATATAAACAACAAATTTGCATTCAAATAAATTTATTAGACATGCATTTACATGCTTATTTGGAACAACATTATGCAAACACGATGCATACCAAGATGTGGTCCCAAATACCCACCATACAAAACGATTTTCCAATGCTGAGTATCTCCTGAAAGAGAAAGTCACAAAAAATATTGAAGACGATATTTGTAAATTTTGGCATGATTTTTATGCTTTCTTCTCCCTTATAGGAAGTCGGTGCACATGCACTGTTTTTTTTTTGTTTTGTTTTTTTCTTTCAGGCATTTCCAGGAGACACAGCACACGTATGCCATGCAGCTAGGTAGTAACCGCGTGTGGGACTACACCGGGGATAATTATGTGCACAGACTGGTACAGAACAAGACTGACGGTAAACTAGTCCAGGTGGACGAAGGTGGCAACTTTGTACAGGAAGAGAAACTCACCTCCCTCACACTAGAGGTAATTCACCTGTGAAATGTACAAAGAGGTCATTAAAGGTGTACATGCTGGCTTCGTCTCCGGCTGTATGTGGGATCATCTGCCAAGAACCTGCGGATGGTCGTAGGTTTCTACCAGACTCTGCCTGGTTTCCTCTCACCATGCTAGTCACCGTCGTATAAGTGAAATATTCTTGAGTACGGCATAAAACACCAATAGAGTAAATAAATTAAGGCGTACATGTATGTTATCCACTTGATTCAGACAGTGAAAGCGATACCAAGATTTGTCATTGCCATCTTTTGGTTCAAAATTTCTTCAAAAGTTAAGCCACAACTGTGTGATATATATAAAGATGTCAAGTACTTTCCCATCCAATACTTCAGTTATTAAATGTTCTCAAATATTGTTATACTAATCCTCTCCACAAAATAGTTGTATGAAAAAATGTTTTATTTGCATGGTGGTATTTGGTTCGTATTTGGTTTGTATTCTGTTCCCAGTTTGTAAACGTACTGTCAGGCAATTCTTTGTCAACATGTGTTGAATTGATCACCAAATTTCACATTCTTTTCTGCCATTGGCTGTCACACATTTAATTACATGTACATGTAGTGTAAATGTAAATAATTTTTTATTTATCTTTATCGGGGAGATTGTTTGAAATTGAAAGATTGAAAACGTGTTAAAATCTTCGTTTAGTATATCATACATCTACATTTTGAGTTTTGAAAGATGTTGTTACTATTATGTGACATAATTTTTAACTTTTATTTTTACCTTCCTTTAATTTCTCAGTACACATATCTGCTAACCAATCAACTGGAATCTCAGAGGTTGTATTTTGAGGAGAAGATGAAGAACATAGAGCAGGTGGCTCAGGAACAGGTGATTATAACAACACTTCCACAGGCTTTTCTTATATCACAGTTCCTTCAGTTGAGGTGTTCTGAATTCCATGAATTACTGTTTGAAATGTCTAAATTCTTGTGAGGTTTTTTGATCTTTTTATGGTGTGTACATGTAATTTTACTTGCAAGGGGAACTATCTCTAGCTGCCCTACTGGCTCTAGCTAATGTGCTGGTTTTGGTGCTGACCAGGGAAGTCACAAGCTGAAATCCAGCTCTCACCAAAATTTACTCACGTACATGTAACTCCAGTTAACTCAAACTCATAACTTGACAAGTCCAGCTCATGCTGGCTTCCTCTCCGGCAGTACGTGGGTTTCCTCCCACGGTAATGCTGGCCGCCGTCATATAAGTGAAGTATCCTTGAGTATGGCGTAAATTACCAATCAAATAAATCAAATATTAACTTGACCACTGTTAAATAAATGAAAAATTACTGCGTATGATATTTAACACCAATCAGTGGAGTGAATAAATAAATTGTACTTGTAAACCAAAGATACACTGATGCTGAATTTGTTATGGCTTAGCCTGTAGCTTAGTTTCATGCACTGTTTTAACCAGGGATTCAAACCTGATTTAAGTTTGATTTCCATCTTTAAAACTGATCCTTGATTTTGATCTTTCTGTGCATAAAGCAAACGGATAAAGTTTTTTTGTTTTTCCTGATAACTAGCTGGATTGGTCAACATTCCAATGAGATAGGCTTATACATTTGTTATGGACAGACTTGCTACATCAACGCAAATATGAGTGAAATAATACTCAAAGTGATTTTAAACAGATTATTTATATTCATTATAAATACACGTGGCTATTTATAACTAGATCCCAGTAAAACTACATGATCATACATTGACAGGTTCTTGACACTGAGGCTAGGTATAAAGAGACGAAGAAACACTCAGAGTTTTTAGAGAACAAAGTCGACCAAGTGACCAAGGAGAAACAGATAGCAGAGAAGAAAGGGGCACAGGTGAGTCTACAAGTCCGCGCTGAAATCAACGCCTGGATGAATACATATGCAAAAGTCTGCCTGTGTCATTTAGTTTTGATTAAGGTTTGCCTTCTGATATTGGTTTGGTCTTTACCAACCCAGTTATGTCCATCTTTGAAATCATTGGACAGCATTTCTCTGTTAGTGAGTGAGTGAGTGCTTGGGGTTTAACGTCGTGCTCAACAATTTTTCAGTCATGTGACGACGAAGGAATCCTTAGCGTGTATGTGTTGTGCCTCCTTGTTGCAGGGGGGATTTCCACCGCTCTGTTATCTAGCGCTGCTTCACTGAGACGACTTAGCAAAGGCAAGTAAGCCGCCCCGCCTGAACCATTATACTGATACGGGTCAACCAGTCGTTGCACTATCCCCTTCATGCTGAACGCCAAGCGAGGAAATTACAACTTCGTCTTTTAAAGTTTTAAGTGTGACTCGACCCAGGATTGATCCCAGATCTACATTTCTCTATTATCCTATGAATATATTTTTACAAAAAAACAAATAAAATAAAAAAAATATAGAATTCTGGATATAGTCTTAAATACATGTGGATGCAAATATGATGTGACATATATCGCATTTCATGTACATGTATTCGGAATCAGTCATTCGAAATTCAATGCTATTTTGTGTTTTCTCTGTGCTGCACAGCTGCACAGTCGCTTGACGTCCGTGCTGACAGAGCTTCGTGATGAAAAGGAGATGAACAAGGGGTTATTGGAGAACCAGCAGGCCTGGCAGAAGAGGGTGAACAGTCTGGAGACCAAAGTGCAGGAGCTGACAGCCTCAAAAGAAGAGGTATAGCTTATATGGTGTTCTGACAGATCATCACCTTGCCTAAAATACAACACTGTTGAATGACAACTCTGGTATTCTGATAAATCATTACCTTCCCTGAAATACAAAATTGTTGTTTTGATAAATCATCACCTCTCCTGAAATACAACACTGTTATTCTGATAAGTCATTACCTTCCCTGAAATACAAAACTGTTGTTTTGATAAATCATCACTTCTCCTGAAATACAGCACTGTTGTCCTAATAACTCATCACTTCTCCTGAAATACAACATTGTTGTTTTGATAAATCATCACCTGTCCTGAAATACAACACTGTTGTTTTGATAAATCATCACTTCTCCTGAAATACAACACTGTTGTTTTGATAAATCATCACTTCTCCTGAAATACAGCACTGTTGTCCTAATAACTCATCACTTCTCCTGAAATACAACATTGTTGTTTTGATAAATCATCACCTGTCCTGAAATACAACACTGTTGTTTTGATAAATCATCACTTCTCCTGAAATACAACACTGTTGTTTTGATAAATCATCACTTCTCCTGAAATACAGCACTGTTGTCCTGATAAATCATCACTTCTCCTGAAATACAGCAATGTTGTCCTGATAAATCATCACTTCTCCTGAAATGCAGCACTGTTGTTCTGATAACTCATCACTTCTCCTGAAGTACAACGTTGTTGTTTTGATCAATCATCACCTCCCCTGAAATACAACACTGTTGCTCTGATAAATCATCACTTCTCCTAAAATATAACAGTCTTGTTTTGATAAATCATTACCTTCCCTGAAATACAACATTATTGTTTTGATAAATCATCCCATCTCCTGAATTACAACACTGTTGTTTTGATAGATCATCACCTCTCCTGAAATACAACATTGTTGTTTTGATAAAGTGTCACCTCTCCTGAAATACAACACTGTGATTGAAAGACAAATCTGTCTACCTTGTTGAAAGCTATGTGTGGTGTAGAAATCTGTGATAACTGACGTATGTAATAAAGGTATACACATAACGGTTGAATACATAACCGAGATACCTAGAGCAAGAAAGAGGCAAATTCTGAAAGTTTTCTATAGCTTGAATTGTTTGAAAGCATGTAACGACAACTGAAATGTTCAGTTTCATGAAAACCAATTCCATATTTGGATTTTCCTTTCTAGGAGACTGTTTAAAATTATTTATTGGGACTTGTGCAAGCTGGACAACATTTCACCATACAAAAGATTGGAGCATAGTTATATTACTTTAAAAACTGGCTGTATGTTTAAACAGGCATCGCAGTAGTCCAGTTTCCCTCAAGAGTGTTGTGCATTTGAAATAAAGAAATGAAGGGGTTAGTAGAATCTTTAAACTGGAGTACAAACTTTGTAAATTACGACACAAAGTCGACGTGACTTGTTTTTGTTTTACAGGAAATTGAGGAGCTCAGAGAACAGCTTCGGGATGTAATGTTTTACCTGGAAGCTCAGCAAAAACTTTCCTCAACAAAAGAGGTGTCACAGACAGAGATCCAAGAGGGGCAGATCATTGTCGGGGCAGCTGCAGAGGAGTCCCCCTCCCCCAGGGGCAAACGGGGAAGGAAGAAGGGCAGGTAGCAGTGCCTGGGGCAGATTGCATGGGAAGGTGCTCAGGTTGGAGCATTAGTGGGGCACAGATACCCGGAGACATGAGAGATACATGTGTATGAAGACAGATGAAAGAAGTGGTTAAGAGATAATGGATGATAAGGAGAGAGAGGAAATATGTGGCTGCTGTAGTGAAGAAAGAGAAGGTAGCGAAGATATAACTGAGACATACGTCTTGTAAGTAGTGATATCAGCTCAAGAAAACGTTACACGTGGGAAGAAAACTTGCAGAGTTAGATGAATGGAAGAGGTGAAGGCGGACTAATGCTGGCGTTGAACAGGGTTGTATACGGGGAATAGAAGGGTACGTTCTCAGAAAAGATGACATGGTCAGTCTCTTCAGAACGGGTAACTGTTTGCTTGTATTAGTGGGCACGAGGTGGCAGCGAATCTGATGAACTTTCTTGCTCCTTTTTCTGTTGTGCATTTGAAGTTGATGCATCCCAGCGTGTGCAATTTTATGTCATGGTAGGCTTTGGATCCTATTCGGTGCTCCTGCATAGCATTCATATTTTACATTTCCCCCTTGCATTGTTTGTCCAGCAGGAATCACTGTTAAACTTACCTTTTGTTATTGTGATGACATGTATTTGCGCATATCTGTGAGAAACTTGAACGTGATGGAATGCTTAGACAAGTGAGTGCTTTTTCTGTTTCTCAGCCTAGCTCCACAAAATGTAATATATTGATGTTTATATGTATATATTTCTTCTAGTAAAGATTTCATGCACAGCATGTGATTGAAATCAGAAGGGGGTTTTGCATAGGGTTATGAAGAGATTTTCTATAGAAACTCCTGGAGAAAGTTATGGGGTCATTAATTTTGGAGAACGAAAGCTTTGATATTTGATTGCAAACATGAAACTGATCATGATTCCGTGAAGAGCGTCCAGATAATTTAATTAAAATGTGTGCTTTAATTGATCATTACAAAGCCATTGTTCATGTTGATATCTTCCTAAGAAAATAATGTGTATGCATGTTTATACATGATGTATCTTTTTGAAAGCTAATATTCCCTTCACAAGCTGCCACACACTGAATCTTTTTGTTTAATTTGACAAGAAAAGTATTAGCAAGTGTTAGGGATCGCTGAGACGGTTTTGAAAGTGTACATTCAGCTATTTTCAAAAATAAATAACGCATTTTTGATTGAAAATCAAAAGTCGGTTTAATCTGTAGCTTTTTCTTTTACTCTGGCGCTTTTGCAGAAATGCGTTTTTTTATAGTTTTTTGTCCGATTTATTGCCTTATGGAAAATGTTTAAGAATATCAGTTACAACCAGGATCTACATGTATATTTAGTGAAATGATCATTATGATTAAAGAGGCTATACTGAAGAATTTTGACCCCCCAAAAATAACTACCGAAATAACTACCTAACTACGGTAATAAAGTACCTAAAGCGACTCGCGTTTTAACTGTTTCAATCTTTCGAATCGTTTTAACTCTACAGATAGTACAGTAATTTGTGCTAGGTGAATACAGAATACAGCCTACTAAAACTCTCCTGTATGGGCCCTTTAATGAGACTAATTTGTCATTTCAGACAGTGATTTGATGGCATGAAAAATATGTTCCGTGCAAAAGAGGTTTCTCTTCCTGTTTCTCATTCATTGTTGTTTAGCAACCACTGGTCCGTCTCCTTCAACATTCGAATATGCTTTGCCACGGTGTTGTATATGTGCGGACAGTTTTCTCCACTTGGCTGAATTTCAGTTTCTTTTCTAAGGATATTCTGGGGGGGGGGGGGGGGGGAAATCGTGAGTAACATTGCCACATACACTCTAACAATGTGCTCATCCTGATCGTATTGATAGTTGCATTTCATACTGTTATGTGTCAGTTTCAAGGTTTCTTCAGGGCTTTCCGTGTTGTCCATTATTCCATCCACATACCTGGTGTCAGCTCCAAGTTCGTGAGCCTCGATCGTCATGTTTTGTTGCTTTTTAACTAAGCGAATTTCATTAAGTTTCTCAAATGACGTCACCACTTTTTACTAGTCATGTTTCGGAATGCAATAGGATCTCATCTCACAAAGAAAAGGGACTTAACTGCTCATACGAAATTATTTTGACCTGTATGCTGGACAGTGGCTACGAGCAATAAGCCACATTATAATATTTCCAGAACTGTTCCTGAATGGCGAGTTGCAGCCTCAATGATTTCCACGCAAGGTGTCTTCCGTCAGACATACGCCACTGTGGTTGTGTTTTCGTTACTGATGTAACGAGTCGGCGCATTATGTTTGCCATTAAAGCATGTGCTGTTCATTACACCTGCCATTGGCATGCAAGTTATGGTTTAGTTCTGCAAATATTGTGTAATAGTTGTAATGTTTATTTATGTATAAATGTTTTTGAGACTTTCGAGCATATTTGTGTATATATATATTTTAATTACATGTTATGTTACGAGCATATTTGTTTATGTAGATATTTTAATTACATGTTTTATATGCATTAAGGACGTGGTACTTAATAGGATTGAATACGAGGCCGTCGCAAGTGGGTCAGGTGTTCGAATGCAGTTCTAGCCAGGTCGACTGCGGCTGCTTTTTGGCGAGAGACGGTGGTCTTTGTAGGCTTTGTAAGCTCTCGATTAAATAATTCCTTCTCCACACATTAACCTGAGTGCCATCATATTTTACCGGAAAATTCATCAGTGTAATAAATCAGTGAATACCTTTTGTCTTCTGTACAAATGTATTGTATGCATATCTGTGCGCCACAGGTGAAAACGTATGTCAGTAACATGCCAAAGGTAGATGGTTTAGTCCATACACTCCTCATTTCGTCCACCCATTACACTGACCATTGTTTTAAACCAGTGAAAAATTTTTGGGTATGGCCTAAATGTCAGTCAAATAAATAAATAGATTCTTCAGTATGGCGTCACCCAATACTTACATTGATAAATAGGATATTTTATTTCTTCTGATAAATTAAGGAGCACCTTTTGTCTCCATCAGTTTCACATTCCATGTGGTGGGATTGGTGGTTTTCGAAATATCTTCTCGGTCTTTCTCACAGGCACTCCGAGTCATCAAGCTTGCGCATATATACTACGTACGACTGTGGATGACAAATATAAACATAAAGGTTCTTAGTATAGATCAATTCTTTCATGACATTTTAAAATGGCACACGATTGTTCAGAACATATAATTTTGAAAATTTTAGTATGCATGTTGTGTTTGGTGGAAGTATATTTATTTAGTTATTTGACTGGTGTTTTACGCCGTACTCATGAATATTTTAGTTATACGAGGGTGGCCAGCATTGTTGTGAGAGGAAACTGGACTGGGCCCTGGGAAAAACCCACGGCCATCGGCAGGTCACTGAAAGACGTTCCCACGTGCTGGTGGAAGTGTACGCCGTGGCCTTTGATCAGCCTTTCAACGCGAGAAACAGTGGATAAATATACATCGATAGCGGTGTCCCTATGTCACGGCATGACAACAACGGGAGACTTGGAAATTTCCAGAAGGGTTCAAAGCAGAACTGATACGTGGGAAGGTCTGACAGCAACCTGCGGATGATCGTGGTATCCCCCGTGCTCTGCACGCTTTTCTCCCACCGGGCAGAGCTGGCCACCGTCATATAAGTGAAACATTCTGGAGTACGGTGAAAAACACCAATCAAATATATAAATAAATAAGTCAATAAATCAAAGCAGAACGTGACCCAATCGCAATATGGACGACTCACAGTCGCTGCCAGACGAGTTGCTATAGTTCAATCTCGGCCACTGCACCACTTTCCTTGACGATTATTGTCAATGAGTCGTCGACAGGCTCACAACAGCCGTTGGTTGAAGATCACTTGTCTTCCAGCATTATGACGGGTAAGTGTGTATACTTATACGTCAAATGTGGGAAAGTTCGTCGGTATATTGCCAAAGGTTGGTGGTTTATATCACGAACATTCCCAGTCATGCCTCCTCCAGTAAAACTATATATAGATTCCTTTGTATAGTTGTGAAAAATTATTGAGGGTGGCCTTAAGCAACAATTGGTTGAGGAATTGCATGTGGCAGGAAAGCTCGTCAATAACCTGCCAAAGATCAGCGATTTACCTCGGGCTCTGGTTTCCTTTAAACATACATTTGACCTCCATCGTATACATGATGAAAAAGTTGTGAGTATGCCGTTGAACAACAATGGAAGAAATGATTAGCGGCGTTTAACATGTGCCTCTAGACGAACTGATTTAGGAATCCAGCCAGAATCCAGCACTTTGAACCTGTCTGCTGTACACCACCCATAAAACAACCTGTATACGAACTCGATACTGCTATTAAAGCGTTATGAAAGAGTTATCATTTATAGGAAGAATTCACTGAGTTGGATTCAAACCACAAGAAACCATGGAGTGTTATGTTTATTTTAACACCGTGTTGCATAATATGGATATATGACTAATTTCTGTAGTTAGGAGGATATGAAGTACACAGAGTTTAATGTGAAAGCAGTTGATGTACATGACTACTTCTTGACAGCATTTATCGTGTCCATCATTGAGGTACATTTGAAATAATTTAGCTTAATTTATACCAATGTTAAAAGTGTTTAAGAGCCATCTGTTGGTTAATAAGAAAGTAAAAGGATATACAGAAGTAAAACATTTGCTGTAATTCACTTATGTATATCTACACGAGAAAACAGTTCATATTTTCTGCGACCATTCTGCTCCTGTCTTCGACCGGTTGTTCCGTTGACGTGATTTTAGCAGCTGTACCCTGCCCGGAAGTAGGAGATCGGATAAATGGAGTTATCCTTACAGCATACGTTAGTGTCGACGTTAAAGGTGGCCTGGCCACAGCAGCCGGTCGTGGCGCCAAACCTCCGAGGGCTGACTACACCGTTACAACACACGTTCGTCAAAACGTTGTAAGCCTGCGCTCCACAGCACAGCGTTCGGTCCTGGTACGTTAACGGGTAGATGCGCCCTCCGCAACAGATCTGCGTACGACGGTTATATCGGACGGCTCCACAGCAGTCGTAGGTATCGGTTGGCTTGGGAACAATGCGTCCTTTGCAACAAAGACTTGCACGCCTGTCATAGCGTGACGTCCCGCAACACGCGAACTGATCCGTGTGGAAAAACGGCTTGGGAACGAGGTTGTTATCGCAACAAAAATTTGCGTCCAGGTTGAACGGTCTGCTACCGCAGCACCCTGTCCAACAGCTAGGCCTGAAGTACGCTCGGTCCCCACAGCACACGCCTACTTTGGTATTATACAGCTCTGTACCGCAACAGGATACCTCATGCGGTTGTACAGCCGGTTTGTTTTGCACAACACCATTGCAACATAACTGCCTCTCCCGCTGGAAAATCTGTCCGTTGGTTCCGCAGCAGTCGTAGTTATGCGCCGTCGACGGTTTATTAACGACGATGTTGCTGCAGCAAATACTTGTCTCTGTGTTGTAAACTTGTCGTCCGCAACAGGCGTAGTTGCGGTAGTAGGAATCGGCCGGCAAATCGACAATCGTGTTGCCTTCGCAGCACCTCTGGTTCAGCGTGTTGTACGTGCGATAGGGCCCGCAGCACTCTTGTAACGGTGTCTGCACGCTGACGATGTATGGTGGGTTTGACGAGCAACAAAGTTGCCTGCCCACCTGGTAGGCGCGGTTCCCGCAACAGCCGACGTAAGGAGAGCCGTTTCTGGGACTGGTCACGCCGTTACAACATATGTGCGTCTGCGGCTCGAAGGGCACGTTGCTACACTGATCTGAGGACAAACATAGAGCGGAAAACTGTTAACCATAAAATTAATGCTTTTCTGCCTTGTTGAGTTCAGTAGTTTTACATCTGAAAAAGTTATTTCGGTCATAAATGGATGATGTGCCAGCCATATAGTGCATATACTGCTTATTTGAATTGCTGAAGATCGGTTGTATTCTTTGGGTACTTCGATTTTCTCCGCCCATAAACTTACCGCCATATTGTAAGTGAAAAAATATTGAATACAGCGTTAAACAACTACACTTACTTGCAGTTATAATTAGCATACCTCATATGGAAGACACCATAAAACGGCGACCTACTCAGTCACACAGCGTGACTTCAACCATCAAGTTTACCACAATTAACAATATACGTCCGCAAATATAATAGTATTCTGTAACTGATAACTGTTCCAATTTTCCTAAACATACATAAAATCGTAACAGTAAATGAACCAAATCTTCATTTAAGTAGAAGGCACGCAGAACGGCTCAGCTGGCCCTCTACCGATTTTAAGCATTGTGTTATATTTACATTGACAGCATAGCCATGGATGCTAATTTACAAGAAAAGACAACACGTGTTTGGTAACTGTGTAAATGAACTCGTAAAAAGACGTCCTTACGAGGCTGTGGAATGCGCCATGTTACAGCAAACGGAAACGCGATGTCTCGTCACTCGTACCCCACGCCAAGGCAGAACAGGGTTCAAGTGACGTAAACGGGGTTCTCGGGTTATAGAAATAACTCGCGCCTGACTGGATAAAGTTGATAGCCTGCGGCGCTTCGATTCTCTCAAGGCGATATCTGGGTTGTACAACAAAATTACATCCAAAAAATACATATAATAGAAAGTTATGCTTTTTAAACTTCCTGTGGAATACTTTATCAATGCATACATTTGGTCTGTAGTTTGTTTGCTTTTTTTTGCAAGAGATTTATTTTGTCAAAAAATTTCAGACACAGGTCCAGCTGGCTACTTCTCTGGCCGTAAGTGAGAAGATCTTCCAGCAACCTGCGGAAGGGTGTGAGTTTCACCCGAGTTTCAACCCACCAGAAAGCTGACCGCCGTCGAATAAGTAAACTGTTCCTGAGTACGACGTGAAGGGGTCTGTGTGGCTGATATAAGACAGTAGTGTACCTTAATGGAGGGTTTACCTCGGTTCTGTATGACTTCATACCACATACCACAAAACTATGCAACCAAGTCAATACAGGTACCAATATATGTTTTTTAAAAGCGTGATGTACCTGAGAAAGTGTTTGTGTGGCAATTATACATTTAATAAGTGTATGTGATGGTTCTTTGGATTTTTATTTTTCTAATAATATCATCTTCGCATATATATCCAAATTTCTGGGCATTTTTTGGCGCATACGTACATTTCAGTATACACAGTTATGTGCACAAGTTATATTCACGACGTAAGTGGAAAGGTCTGCTACCTGCGGATGGTCGTGGGTTTCCTCTGGGCTTTGCCCGGTTTCCGCTGACCATAATGCTGGCCGCCGTCGTATAAGTGAAATATTCTTGATAAAGGCGTAAAACACCAATCAAATAAATAAATAAATATATTCACGAACATGACGGGAATTTCTCTATACAATTCAGATTTTAACAATTTTAAGACTACTTCCAATACAATACAGTGAAAATTGTCAACTCGCTCTGCAGTTAAAAGGAAAGAGCTTTTTTCCTGGAATTCATGAACCCGGCGCGATATGAGGCTAGTAATCAAGAGAGCTACGCTAAATATTGAAATACACGCATTTAATAAATGTTAAAATTGCGTTAAAATCTGAAATCACACAAACTGGTCATGTTTCAGTTTATTCAGTGTACGTAATTGTGACTAATTCAGAATATTTTCTCAATACACCACAATCTTAAGTATCAGTTACTGTATACATTTCTATGCTCTAACCGTTACCTTCGTCGTGTAAAATGTAAGGTACCGGTATTCTTTTTTCGTGTTACCGTACAAACTTATAGGAAAGCTCGTTTGACTTCACGAGTTCAGAATAACGGTGAAAACGTTTGTGTTGTCAGGGATAAAATCTATACACATTTTTGCTATTGTATGTCAGCCAAAAATTTGTAATTTAATTTAGTTATATGTATACTTCCGCGATGGAACCTGGATGTACAAACACTTTTTAACAAGTCTCTTCGTACATGCATTGCAAACCTGTAGATCTTGAGCTCATGTATAACAGATCTGTGGATCATACGGCTGTATAATACTGTTTTACTGCATGTTATAAGACGTACGTTGCTTCTGATAGAATATAATTAAGCCGTCGTGTCTATAGCCAGTATATAGTTACAGCTCTTTTCAAAGTATGCATTATTTTCTTCTCACTGACATTATATAGGAAAGAAAATATTCCCCCCAAAAGCAGTGCAAAAATACAGTAAAGAATTATTACAGTTTCCGAAAAATATATGTCATATTATTCATATGTAGAACAGTTTGTGATAGATCCTTAATGCGATAGTATACTAGTATATCTATGTATACTTACTGGCTTTGGCAGTTATGAGACTTCCGAATATCCACAGCAACTGTACTAGACTTGTTGAAGAGGCCATTGCGAAACACATGTGAATTCTCCAACGTTCTAGAACGATTGTGACAGAAAGGTTGCTCTGTGTTTTTATGTTTATACTCCTGGAAAGAGATATGGGATAATTAAATCTCAGCGTATGCAATGTGACACATCTTTCGAGCCACTTGATGTGTTAGGCGGACATCCGTGGCATTCCAGTGACGGTGCGTATGTGTCATGTGCCTCTATTGAACCCGAAATATGCATAACTGTTGTATACATATTTGTTTGGCTTTATCAGCCGAAGACATCTTACGTCTGTAACTGAACTGATGTTAATAAAGTTGGTCTTCTTCGGTCATTTGCATATTGTGAATATGAGCAATGAGACTACTCGGCATTGCTGTTGAATAGCAACACAGGTGTACGACCATTGGTGACTATTGTGCAAAAGGTTTGCAATATCAAAGCCCTATGCAGCGTTCCGTGAAGAAGCCATATCAGAATTGAGCTCAAAACCGTGACCTAACCTGCCCTTGTTTCGTGCCGTTTTTGTTTTTCATATTCATTCCTTGCACTTCACGTATCGTATATTATGGTATTTTGTGTGGAGCTGCTGTAAAGCCATTGTTCAGCAAAGGGTTTCCCGGGGATGCAACATGCATTGTTTCCTTTTCCATGAAAGAGAATAACAGAAAAAGGGGAGCCGCTTCGGCAGTCTAATAGGACGTTCGCCTCGATCTGGGTTCAAACCCGGGTCAGGTCATACCAAAAGTGGTACTTGTTGCTGTCTCGTTGGCGCTAAACAATGAGAGGTTGGAACAAGGGAACAGTTGGAACAGGAACAGGACTGGTTAGACCGGTCTCCGTATAATGTGATTGGGTAGGGTGTCTGGTGTCTTCAGCAGGGTACTTCCGTGGAGGCAGCACTTTGGCGCCATGGTCTTGCCACAAGAAGAGACAGTCTATGTACGCACACGTGATGATTCCTTGTCGTCATTTCTGAAAACATGATAAAGGAATCCAGCGTTGATTCTGATTGGCTGGTGTTAGAGATAGGCAAGTCCAGAATGATTTGCCTAAGCTAAAGTTTAGGTATGATACATTTGTTCCAGCGTCACGAAGGCTGTAGAATTTAACTCAGGATGCCCTGTCTCAAGTGTGAGCCAAGTAGGGTAGATTCTTTATCCCTACAAGTACGACGTAAAACCTCAAGCATGCATACATACTTGGAAAAAATTATTCATTGATTTGTCGCTGACACCATCGTACAAGTAGAAAATGCATGATGCTAAACAGCAATCAAACAAAAATGAAATTAAAATTCATGTTTTTTCTTCAACGTGCTCTAAAAGTACGGAGAAAGTTATATAAAAGTTACGCGGATACATGTAGGTTAAACTAAGCCTTGTTTTGCACCTGGTGCCAGGTGTAACTGTTAACTGAGTGAGGTCATCATTGCTCCCTTTTCCCCGGGGCTGAATGGTTATGTGTACGCCTTGGCCACAGGGCGTCATACCTGAATAAGTAATCCAGCCCGCCAGATGTTAACGAACACAGTAAACCTGAAGACCTGCTCAACCGTGAAGGTATGGAGGAGACCATGTATTGGAAACCTCATATAAAAATACATCAACTTAATTTTACAATGTTTCATTTGAATTGTACAGTGGGCTGTACGTACATGGGAAGGTTTGTCAGTAAAATGCGGATGGTGGGGTTCTCCGGACTTTGACCGGTTTTCTCCCACCATAATGCTGGTCGCCATCGTTTAAGTGATATATTCTTGAATACATCGTAAAGTACAAATCTAATAAATCTTCATGAAAAAGGTAATGAGTGAATGACTATGGCATTAGGTCACGTTGGCACTATTGCAGCAATGTCGTGGCGACAACAGGGATTGTTAATGACTTCAGATTTTGATGACTTCCAAAACCTAGACCCGAGACAGAACAGACACTTTTAAATCCAGGGGCCGATTCCACAAAGCTTTTCTGACTTTGTGAAGAAAAAAATTCTTCACAAAACGTTTTTTGATATTTAAAATTGAAATTTGTATATATCTGGCTTAAGATAACACTGATAAGGTCAAGCCCGTGGACATCACACCGACCTCTTTCTTATTTTGTGTTAAACATTGCAATAGACATAGCAATCTGATATGCACCCATAGATGTAAAAGAGCTATAACATCATAAATTACTTAGCTTGCTTGTTTCTCCACAATACTTCACATTCAAACTGATCACATCACGACGTTTTCTCCTTGTGGCAAGTTGGCTACAAAACTGACATATTTATAGCGCGAGGATGCCGTAATACATCGCACCGCGCCCCACCTTGTCACATATAACACTGACACCCAGCCTAGGTCTGTTCCTCTCTTACTGAGAACCTCTTATACATTTTAGTGCCAAGGTTAGTGTTTTCAGTGTCACATGAATGACTCTTTTCCCCAGGGTTGAATCGCGCATCTGTGGCTTATAAGACAAGGTGCTTTATCAACGTACTTATTTTGTTCAAGGGAAAGAAAATCTCCATGCACATCTCAAAATTCACATTTTAATGCTTCATTTTGTGGCTTTTTTCTATTCCAGCCGTACATGTAGATTAAACTGTACTTTCACACGACTGAAATTGTTGCCAAGAAATCTGAATTCTGTTTACACGTGACGCGCATGAATCGATACTCTTATATGGATTGCATACGCACAAAAAACCATGCATGCCAGTCTCTTCAGTTGCATACATGTATTCAATACATTCATGTTTGAAAAGGCGCGTTTGTCAGAAGACAAAACTGTGCATATAGTAGTCCTATGCATTAAAGTGTACAGATGTGTAGGTATAGTGTGGACCTTTTTATGTGCGCAATGTATGTCAGACAGTATACCTTGATTGTGTTATATTTGCATACACGGATGCATGAATAATTTGTTCATGCATATTCATAAAATCAAGCGGAATGCCTGTCTACAAACATGTGTTGGAAAAGGCGAATTGCGAAATGACGCCCAATTACCTAATCTATGCTTAATGCTCACATGGTAATGTCTGTTCATGATGAAATGCTGACAAACATCGAGAAGAAATTTGAAGAAAACTCCCCAAAAATTTGTAAAACAATTTAGACACTGTTTTTTTATTTGATTAGTTTTTATACGGCCCTCCTGAAGAACGTTTTACCCATATAATGTCAGGCAGGAGAGGGAGAAAACCACCGTCTTGGCTATTTGACATGAGATCTCTGTCTGAGGCATAAAATCAGATTTCGTCATATTCTTCTGTTCTTTACCATAGAGATTTCTGAGATCAATTAAATTGTTTTGGGATCGAGATAAGCAATATAAGAGCTAACATTGGAGCTGTAGAAATTAATATTTTGACAAAGTCATCAATATTATCTTAAGAAAATGTGTCAAACTTTCAACTCCCAGCAAAACAAATTACGCATCGTGCCCGAAGTGTTTTAATGTTTGACTCAAGTCAGAAATGGTTTTGTACAGTAAGCCCCTGGCATCTAGGGTTTCTTCGCCTCTATTATATCGCCGGTGTATCTTTGTCTATATATTTCCCCTTTAGTTTCATGAATTAAGGACACAAAATCAAAGTCCACGTGCTAATTAAATATGCAGTTCTTAAAACTGTTGTAATCCAAGACGGGTTTTCCTAATATTGCCGTCAAATATGAAAGAATACCGAAACCAGAGTATATTTTGTATAACAATATTTGCTTCATCTTAAACTTGGGATTACGAGTAGCTGAAGTTTGACCCAAAACGGATTGCTAGATTTGCTAGGAAGTAAAATGGCGGCGGTAAAGCTGTTATTACATGTAACTCTGTATAATGTATCCTAGGTATAATCGTAAACTTGTTATGATAATTAGATATATACATCAACGATGGAAATGGCCGCTGGGACCCTTGATCAACTGTAGGCCACGTGCTCGAATCCAACTTTTTTCGATAGCGGCTTTGAATCAGCAGGGTTGTGATGTACCTGGTGATACATATGTCATGTGAACAGCTATCTGTTACTCGCCAAAGACCGTCCATCAAAAAACCTGATGGCTATCGCAGATATAGAAAGTTCTTGCGCATAGATTAAAAACAGCAATGACGTGAATAAATGAATGTTGACCGTATTTGATAATCAGATCAAGCCTTATGACTATATCAAATTCTTGCGCGGGGGTCGACAAAAATTACTTTGCATACCTAGAAGATAGGCCATAGCCTATAGGTATACATACATGCCCTTATCAAGGACAATGGGGTGTAAGCATCAGAAAAGATCTGTGCTTGGCAAATGTTCAAGAATTATTCATCTGTCATAAGCGTAGAAAATCAGCTTTAAATTTAGTTAGATTTGCCTAAGCAGACGCAAAATATATAATGATAATAATTATATTAAGGCAAAAGGCTTAATTATTTTATTTATTTGATTGGGGTTTAACGCTGTACTCAAGAATATTTCAATTGTACTGCGGCGTTCAACACCATGGTCGGAGGAAACCAGGTAGTGCCCGAGAGGAACCCACGGCCATGCGCAGGTTGCTGGAAAAAGGCTAAAAATTGATCTCAGAATTTAGCGCATGAGAATGTTAGTGTGTATGATGCCAGTATATACTGAGAGGCCAACATATCTGCCCGAGTTGATGACAACCATTGATGTCCATTTTTAGCATGCTGAAAAGGGCATTAACTCTCGAAACAAAATGCTTTAATAAGAAAGGGAGAGAACTTTTAGAACCATCTTCTAATCGTCCCACAACGCGATCTGTGATCACACAACCGTGTATGCATCTACACGCTCTGTATATTAAATCCTGGTTTAACATACATATATATGTACCATGCGGTAAAATCTATGGTGCGGTAAGTCCAATCCAATCAGAGACAACATAGTTGTCCTCGGGTTAATGAAATCATCCTCTGTTACTAGAAGGCCACATATTACTGCGCGAATTCTTCCTCAAGCCATATTGTGTTTCCTCAGATCTGTGGTGGGTAGATTAGGCATACATGACGCTTCATTCTGCTACATGCAAATATACACAATAACATGTCTTCATTAAAATATCCTTGAATTTCTCTAGACCTACCCAGCAAATACATGTAGTTTTGAGGGGAACATCTTTGTATCGTAACTATTGGCTTTTACTAAACCTTATTAAAATTCATAATTATTAATTATATTAATTAACATGATTACATTTTTATTGGCCAAAATTCAAGAAAACATGGGACACATAAACGCTCAAAAATCTCAGGGGATGGTGATGCAGACAACGACCGTTACAATTTCAAATGCCTAATTTACGTCCGCCAGTTTGTTATTACGCTTCGATCTACAAGCAACTTTTGGATGGTCGTGGATTTCCTCCGAGGTCTGCCTGGTTTCCTCTCACCATAATACTGGCGGCCATCGTATAAGTGAAATATTTTTGATTACGGCGTAAAACTGCAATCAAATAAATAGATAAATAAATGTGCATCTTGAGGACGCACGCTAGAAAAGCGGGTAATGGGGTTGTTTCGATTCATTGCTGTCAGCTGGATCCAGGCCTATGTTCTGCAGTTCACACTTTTGTGCGAATGAATACATGTGAATGACAAGAGCTGAAACTGTGGACATCAAACTACATAGTACTTAAACTGGGTTCAGTGGGGGCTCCGACGATCACCACATACGGAAGGCCGGAACCTAGGGGGACGGAAATGCTTAGAGGAAAAGCTTCCGGAAGTCAAGATTCTGTTAAAACTCAAGACCTGTTTGGGTGTATGTGCATGTGGTGAGACTAAGAGTGTGACTCAGGAGCTTGTTGATTGACGAAAGACTTTGTATGAATCATCTATAAACTCCTGTATATTGTGGCCCATCCTTCTACTGTCAGAAGGAGACCTTCTTAAAAACCGACTATATCGTTACATCCGGGAAGAGCTCATTCCATGTCGCATGGCTTTATGTGTTGATCTGGCATAGATAGACTGGAAACCATATTTAAATACAGCCATACCGTCCACAAAATTGAAACTAGAATTATTCAGAATCTATCGCAATAGAGTTAAACTATAAGAAAAATACAATCACGCTTGGTGTTACTGCATGCGGAAGTGACATATTGCCGTATGAAGTATATTCACCGATAACGACACGGGCTGAAACAAACAATTCGAAGAGTTTTTCAGTGCTGCCCAGTTTTTTTTTTATAAATGACATGAATATCTTGATATTATTGAATAAAACTACACACAAAATTGCCATGCATGCACAATTATTATTTCAACTTACTGCAAATTTGGATATGAAAGGTAAATAACATTTTGAAAAGTTCTGTCATTTCCAAATATGTAAAAGTAATTTTACACTTTTTGTCGTTCCGATAATTGCTCATTCCTTTTCGATGTCTGTACTTCTGTTGTTTAAGATCAGCCCTACAGAAAGGGATCTTTGAAGAATATAATCGGTTAAATTTAACAGAAAGTCTATTGTCTCAGTGATGCTAAAATGTATTTTTCTATCACATCAAATTATTCGGTTAAATATAACACACATATTCTATTAATACAACATGTAGATTCTATTTGCCTAACGCTAAAAGAAATATGAAAAAATATTGTCTTACAATAACAGAATTGATTCCAGCGTCACTCAGTCAACAGACTTTCTGTTAAAAGTGACTGGCTAATTTTTTGAATGAAGGGTTCTGGGAGAGGAATAATTTTGTATAAGCCTACTTGTTCTATCACCTTTAAATCTGCAATCATCGTTTCGTTGAATAACAGATAGCATTGTATTCTCAAGGTTCCCACTGAACAAACAACCGGCAAGCTTGTTAGGTCACCAACGTTACCATGTCCAAATAAACGTTACACCAACAGCCATCTTCGCGGTGGGTCCCTGATACGGCGGTACGTCTGGACAAGACAATGACATGGCTGTTCCATGAGAACGACCAGGCCCTGGTTTGTTTTACTTGAGAAAGAAAACTTTTAATGACACAAGATGGTTTGCTCTAGGGCAATACACGTACATTAAGTGCGTCGTCAGAGAGCCAGAATGGTTTATATTATCTGATAAGAACACCACTTGAGCGGAAATGAAGAGTCAGCACGAATAGAGGTATACCGCCGTACGGTTGGATTGGAACCTATAAAGTAGCTTATATAACACAAGCCTGGGGCCCGAGAATTAGTTGAAAACTGAGTTTCGTGAAATCTGTGCGTCGAAACAGACATTCTTCCATCAGCCGTCAACCAATAAAGTAGCAATAAGTAGTTGCAATTGCCTAAAGCATGCACTGTTTAGGTCATCTTATGGGTTTAATCTGGCAGAGATCGTTTATCAAACAGCAAACTTGTCCATGCACAACTGCCATCCACCAAAATGACGTCCATGAAGAAGTGGCATCCACCAAAATGACAACCATAATTTCCAACCACCAAAATGACAGCCACAATTTCCAACCACCGAAATGACATCCATGCACAACTGCCATCCACCAAAATGACAACCACAACTGCCATCCGCCAAAATGACAACCACAACTTTAATCCACCAAAATGACGTCCACACTTACATTCCACGAAAATGGTGTTAACAGCTGCCTTCCACCAAAATGCCGTCCACAGTTGCCTTCCACCAAAATGCCGTCCACAGTTGCCTTTCACCAAAATGCCATCCACAGTTGCCTTTCACCAAAATGTCGTCCACATTTGCCTTTCACCAAAATGCCGTCCACAGTTGCCTTCCACCAAAATGTCGTCCACAGTTGCCTTTCACCAAAATGACGTCCACAGTTGCCTTTTACCAAAATGCCGTCCACAGTTGCCTTCCACCAAAATGCCGTCCACAGTTGCCTTTCACCAAAGTGAAGTCCAAGGTTGCCTTCCTCCAAAATGACGTCCACAGTTGCCTTCCACCAAAATGCCGTCCACAGTTGCCTTCCACCAAAATGCCGTCCACAGTTGCCTTTCACTTAAATGACGTGCACGGTTGCCTTCCACCACAATGACGTCCACAGTTGCCTTCCACCAAAGTGAAGTCCAAGGTTGCCTTCCTCCAAAATGACGTCCACAGGTGCCTTCCACCAAAATGACGTGCACAGTTGTCTTCCACCAAAATGATGTCCACAGTTGCCTTTCACTTAAATGACGTGCACGGTTGCCTTCCACCACAATGACGTCCACAGTTGCCTTCCACCAAAATGACGTCCACAACACAGCCATTGTATTAGTGAATACGGTAACGAGCTCCAATCAGATAATCAACTAATGATTCAATGACTGCTTTTTTGTGCTTCCTAGATGTGAATCACGCTGTCAGATACATGAGGTTATCGATGCGACATTAAACATTAAGCCACTACCGCTTTTAAGACCAAACATAATCAACGATAAAGTTAAAATATAAGCTAATTAATCAGCTCTGCGGAAAAGGACTGATTTCATACTAACTACGCATAAGTGTTATGAGTTCCATGAAGCAAGGAATACAGTTACTCTGTGTACACGCAAAATGCATAAGTGTTATGAGTTCCATGAAGCAAGGAATACAGTTACTCTGTGTACACGCAAAATGCTGGTTTGAGTATTTATCCATTTATCCATTTATCTAATCATTTATCTATTTATCTAATCATATATTCATTTATCTAATCGTTTATTCATTTATTTATTATAATGGTGATGAGAGATATTAGTTTTATTCAATTATAGGATGAAACTCAAGTTTATTTGTGGAGTAAACCTGACAGGTCTCAGGGGAAATTACCCACCTGCAAACTCCCAGGCTTAGCCGAGGTATCGAAAGCTGCATTTGAAACTGCTACCTCTGTGGTCCAGGACTCGTAGTTAATGAGCAACTTAAGACTTACGTTCTAAATTGCATGTCCTTAAAAAGCCAAACCCAGAACAAAGAATAACTCAAATCTTGGTAAGTACATCGTTCCACAGTAAAGAATCAGTGTAGAAATTTTAAGCTTTCTAGAGTGAAACATTTTAACAGTGGCTGTGTTTGAATGTTTTACTTAAGTCTTGAGATGATTGATAAATACGGGCCCACAACAAGCTAGTGGATTTGGACAGAGTCCATAAATCTGTTCGACAAAGGAGTGTAATACATGTAGTTTAGGTTTTGATCTTAATAGAGCTGGTGCGATATATTGGGATGTGCTTTTTCGATGTCTGATATAGAATGTCACAGAAATAGGCTGCTGCTTTTATTTAATGCAGAGACCAACGGAGCATGAAGCTTACTAATAGCTGCTCACATCTAACAGATGTTTATGGTAAATAAGAATTAAAATATTCTTCAGCGCATATCATGGAATAGTCATCTCGCCGTAGGAAGGTTTTCCCCTATGTATATCATTTTGCAAAATGGCATTCGTTATGTCTGCATAATCATATAATCAACTGGTCATCAAGGATCTCGTTGGTTTGCCATCTATTAAAAGCAAAATGGTTTTGCATATAGCTTGTTAGCGGCTGGTTAACACGGGGAAAAGTTTCTGTGCACTTATGTTGTAATGTAAGAAAGACGATATGGGCCACTCGTTATTTCGTATCGCGCTTTTTGAGAAAACTGCTGTGCAAAGAAAATAAAAACAATACAATCGAGAATTTGTTGAAAAGCCGAAACCTTAGGAATTTTCCATGTATTCTCGTTTGTTCATAAGCTGTGTGTGTCTCAAAGCGGTGGTGGAGAGCCGGAGTGGTCGTGTCCATCTTCCATAGATCTGCCTTAAAGGAAACGGTGAACAACTGCCCGTGTGCTATCATCGAGAACCCTTGTCGGTCTAAGAAGCTCGTGATTGCCGAGAGCGTAGTGATGCCAGATCTCTGCACCCCGTCACACGGACCTGTTCCCTAGGTTCTGGCACTTTGCGCCCCTCACCCACGAGAGGCGACAGCTGCTGAGGCGAGCACCACGAGGTCTGGGTAATCACCTCTAACTCCCTCCTCCGTCGTCTTCTTTCTCCTCGTCGTCTCGCATTTATTTTATCTCCTGCTGAAATGTTAGGCAGTCATAAGACTAATTCACTCATTGCAAATAAACAATATGTATACAAGAAAATATCGTATGATACGTCGATACAGTGGAGCATTGCGAATCGCTAAACACTGTAGGACGGTGCGTCAATAAATAAAGTATCCGATGAGGCCTCGGTTTATCCGTTTGCCCCCAGACGCTGAATCTTCCTGTCGGAGTATTTGTGATATCTCGAGTAGATATGGAGCCGATAAACCTGGCAATGGAGGACTTTCACCTGGTAGTAAATCAAAGCTGGCGCTGTATGTGCCATACTACAAAACAACCGTGCTCTTTGTGAGGTATTGCGCAAAATGACTGTGTAATTCCATGTGATTTGGATATGGTTTTACTCCATGTGCTTTTCTAGCTCTCCGTTCTACAAACAATCCTCACAATATTTTAGTAATATTCGCTTCCCGCAAAACAACCGTGCTTTTCTGTGTTTTCTTGCCGAATGCCGGGTCAATTTGACTTGGATATTGTTTGAAAGGTGCATACGATTTTATACCCTACTTCTAGCTAGCAGACTCATTACGATTATTATAAACCCGGATTGTGCCTGCTTTCTTTGAGTTGTTTTAATGCCATTACATGCTAAATGTGATGGCAACACAGCATTTTGAGTAATTCTAGACCAGTAACGTCAAATAAATTGCAACTAACATCAATGGAATTTGTTACAAGTAATTCTGCTTTTTCAAATCTTGCTAATGGGGTGTAATTTGCTCTTATTTAAGCATTTATATGAATAGATTAAAACTAAATTTTACCCTATGTGGGAAGGTCCGCCAGCAACCTGCGGATGGTCGTGGGTTTCCCCCAGGATCTGCACGGTTTCCTCCCACCATAATGCTGGCCGCCGTCGTATATGTGAAATATTTTTGAGCACGGCGTAAAACACCAACCAAATAAATAAATAAATAAAATAAAACTGCATTAAACTGAAAACAGGCTACATTTCACCGGTTGTGTGTGACAGTTTGCCAAATCCATCACACTGTCGTTGCTTCTCTAGTTTTATCCATAAGTAATTTAATGTATTGGGTCCAAATTACTGCCTGCTCTTGCTAGTAAATCTCGTGAGATTATGTTCGCCGACAAATTTAGAACAAAAAATACATAGTCACTCTGTTGCATGTAGCCTTTCTATTTACGTCGAATTGAACGACAATGGAAATTATAGCTCAGAAATGATAAGCAGGGTTCCACATGGCACATCTGCTACTGCACCGTGTATACGTTTTGCAGCTAAAGAAATAAAATAAGTCATACTGTAATAGATCTTTTAAATATTCCTTGTAAAATACTCTGCTGAGCCCGTCGTTTAACACACAGGGGAAATCTTACAGGGAGTCGACAAAACTGACCCGTGTTTAATGCGAACAAGTCGCTTTAATTTAGACATGTCCCGATTTTTTTCATTTGCAACGTAACCTTGATCCCAGCAGTAATGATAACGTAATTTGAAGTACATTTCCCGCTAATTACTTTCAGCCCACCTACAACCAAAAACTTTATTTAAAAAACGTTCTAAAGGTCGTCTCGACGGTCGAATTCTTACGATCAGTTCTGTGCTTTGCGTAAAACAGTTTCTAAAAACAAGCAAAGCATTTTGAAAGGGGAAACTAGGTTTGAATCAAGAAACATATTTATAAACACAAAATAATGTCGGGACACAGGACTTCTCCTTTGTCTTAATACATACTATACACAGGCCCGCTATAACAGTTCTTCTTGTCTCCATCTTAAAACGGCGATTTTAATTATTTCAACCATGCAATTCTACCGATAACAGCTTTGTCATGGCTTGTTTCTCCTGGTCGGTGGATATAAAACGGAGACTCATCTGTTTCTGTGTGTGGCGATATAAAGGATGACACCTCTGAAAACATTTGCCTTGCTTGATTCTTTGTGTTACACGTGTTACGAGTTTAACTACAAAAAGCTGGTGCTACACTATCGTTTGTGTTGAAACGCAGTCCCCTCCACCATTGTAGAGTTTTGATTTGCGATGTCTGGAGGAATGCCTTGGTCCACCTGACGGTGCGTCCAGCAAGCCCGACCCCACACGAACAGGCTGGAGAATGGGGCTCTCCCATTACCGTGGTCACTTGATCATCCCTACCTTTGGTCAGAATATAGTTTATTTGTACTGCAGACCTCATACCGTTACATCTATGCATTCTGTACACTAAGTCGCTCTCTAGGCTAATTCATCCAAGCACATACAAATGTACCCCTGCTGTTGGGTTTAAAGGAACAATCCACCAAGAACTATAAAGTCTTAAACCCTTGTTGTGACTGAATTAAGCCCACGGGTCTCTCTAACATTCCCCAGATAGACAAAGTATGTGCAAGAGGTAAATAGTTTAGAACAAGAGGTGGACACTAAGTTGGTACTCGGCGCCACAGCTGTTGTTGCTGTCTACATGGGCTCCCTAACTCATGCCAGACAACGGAACATACCGGAATATGCCGATTATGCCCTGATCTAGGGCCGGATTCAACAGGCGCATGCCAAAGGACACCATCGTCAATAAAACCCCTCATTAACGGATCTGAAATAAATGAGGTTAGCACTGCAGGGGCTGATGGCCAAATTCCAGGGGAAAAATACCTCCAGACACGGAGAATTGCTTACCAGTGTCGCTTTCCAGGATATTCGTCTGTTTCATCTCGTATTGATACACACATATAACTATATAGTGAGGTCCAGAAAAGGCTGTATTTTGATACGTCAGGCGAGTGATATGCCGCACAAAGGCCTCTTCCTTTTATTGATTTACTTATAGAGGATCTCAAATTCGTGGCTCTGTGGCATAAAATTTATTAAACCAGAGTTTAAAAACATTTGTCTCGAGTTTAATAAGTTTGGTACTACTCAAGCGCACGACTTGGAGATTACGTTTATCACATAAATCGAACATCGAAAAATGTACAAAATCAAGTTTGAAATCAACGAGATCATTTTGTCTTGTCTCTTGGTTTGGGCTAATCGTGAAATGATTATAACGATTTACAACCAGCAAGGATTTCCATTCCAGCAGTTTTGTATTTAAATTTAATAATTATTTTACTTGTACTGGAGAGTATAGGCTGATAGGTTCAGGATACCAGGCAAATTGCTGTGGAAATCATCAGTGTTCGTCAATAATGTAATAAATCGTCATTACCTTAGGCTGGCAAAACCAGCGAGGGCTGGATTCGAATTATGACCTCACACTTCACGAGCCTGACGCCAGTATGAAAATGGCCCTTCAGGCCAATTAAGCGAAGTGAATCAGTCGTAACGTCGTACATATACAATATATTTAGATAAAATATAAGCACATGCTTAGACAGAATGTTTTATAAACATGAATACAGTTATTTTGAGATAGACAATTAATCTGGAGTAAAAACCAGTTTGTCCTGCCTAACGCAGAGCAGTTGTACTGTCTAAAACCCTGTTAATATGCAAAATTACAAATAACAAAAATAAAGCTCCAAACGTCACAATAACCAAATCGATACACCTGTGTTCCCCGATGACCCTCTATAAGCCAGGGACACATATAAAAACCCAGTGTGTCTGCCTTTTGTGAACAAAAGGAAAGGAAATAAATATAAATAACTGAAGTCATGCTTTTTCAGTACGTCGCCTAACGGCGCGTAATTCGCGTTTAAGTATCCGTGCACTTATAGTGGGTTCATAAATTTAGGGAAATGTACACCACATGTTTGTTTGTGTGTATGGTGCAAGTACACATCAACTTTCCTACAGACGGCTGCTTGGAGCGCACCTATAATAGTAGATTCTTAATTATGAACTAATTGGTTTTGATGTCGCCTATATTTAGTACATATATTAATAACCGACAAAGCTCACCGGTGAGGAAAACGACGGGAAATTGCCGCTCATTTGCCTTCAAAGTATATCATAACTGGACGGTAAAACTAGGCAGCTGTAGTGGATGGTGGATGTGGGTGGCGTGTGTAGGGGTGAAATGTTACAGAGTGTAATCCCTATCACGTGGTTTGTTATAAATTAATGGCCGTGTTTATACCAATGGATGGTTCATACCAACATCGAAAAATGTACAAAATCAAGCTTGAAATCAACGAGATTATTTTGTCTTGTCTCCCGTTTTGAGGTAATCTTGAAATGATTTTAACGATTTACAACAGCAGGGATTTCCATTCAAGCAGTTTTGTATTTTTATTTAATAATTATTTTACTTGTACTGGAGAGTATAGGCTGATAGGTTCAGGATACCAGGCAAATTGCTGTGGAAATCATCAGTGTTCGTCAATAATGTAATAAATCGTCATTACCTTAGGCTGGCAAAACCAGCGAGGACGGGTTTCGAATTATGATCTCACACTTCACGAGCCTGACGTCAGTATGAAAATGGCGCTTTAGACCAATTAAGCGAAGTGAATCAGTCGTAAGGTCGTATGGTTGAATATATTAAGATAAAATATATGCATATGCTTAGACAGAATGTTTTATAAACACGAATACAGTTATTTAGAGATAGACAATTAAGCTGGAGTCAAAACCAGTTTGTCCTGCCCTATGCAGAGCAGTTGTACTATGTAAAACCCTGTTAATATGCAAACTTACAAATAACAAAAATAAAGCTCCAAACGTCACAATAACCAAATCGATACGCCTGTGTACCCCGATGACCCTCTGTAAGCCAGGGACACATATATAAATCCAATGTGTCTGTCTTTTGTGAACAAAATGAAAAGGAAATAAACATAAATAACTGAATTGATACTTTTTCAGTACGTCGTCTAACGGCGTTTAATTCATGTTTCAGTATCCGTGCACTTATAGGGGGTTCATAAATTTAGGGAAATGTACACCACATGTTTGTTTGTGTGTATGATGCAAGTACACATCAGCTTTCCTACAAACGGCTGCTTGGAGCGCACCTATAAAAGTAGCTTCTTAATTATAAACTAATAACTAATGGCGTATAACTGACCAAGATCGCCGGTGAGGAAAACGTCGGAAAATTGCCGCTAATTTGCCTTCAAAGTATACCTCAACTGGACGGTAAAACTAGGCAGCTGTATTGGATAGTGGGTGAAGGTGGGATAGGGGTGGGTGAAATGTTACAGAGTGTAATCTCTATCACGTGGTCTTTGTAAGCTAATGGCGGTGTTTATACCAATACACCAATTACAGGTCAGGCTGACATTGTAATTTCGAATTACAGTTCTGAATCGTACTCATGATGACCGCGTCAGTGAATTACGGATGGGTAGAGATCATTCTCAACGCTGTGCAAATTAGCTCGATTATCTCCCCTGAATTATTGGACTTTTCAGAACTGAAAGTAGTTCCATAGAAGGAGGATTTGTTCATAAATTTTATTTGTTGAATTGACTTGTATTACACGAATTACCACAGGGCCTTTCATCTGCACGGCGATTATCAGCTTAATGCCAAATTAGAAGCGGTAGTCTTCATGCACAAACCCTCGCCAAACAACTAAAAACATTTCTGAAGTTTAGCCTCATCCTAGTTTCGAACAAATGAGATCATTGTGCAACAGTATTCGGGTGTAATCAGGTCGTGAAGCCATTTGTTTTTCACCAATATTACGTTTGCACGTCACCCGTGAGGAAGTTCATCTGTAACTTACCAAATGTCAGAAGTTTATCTCAGGCATTAGGACAATATGTTTTTTCAACCTACTAAACTTATGACGAACTTATAAGTGAAAGACTCTTTTTGTTTGGCTGAAACAAAATCAAATAGTAAATAGTTAAGTTCCCAGCTGAGTCACATTGTGTCTCTGAGTAAAAATACTGAGATGACCTGTGAATTAAGGACAGACCCCGTGCGTAGTGCAGACAACATTATAAAGCATTCTTATCAACTTTGCATTATATTTATTTATTTTGATAAGTGTTTTACGTCGAACTCAAAAATATTTCACTTCTACGAAGGCGTTCAGCATTATGGTGAAAGGAGGGCCAACATTATCTAATTGTGCATTACATGTAAGTGGAATAATTCTAGGCCAGTGACATCTAATCAATTATAATTAACATATTTTTATGTTATACATTAACATATATTCTGCATTTTGTCAACTATATATGTTTATATATGCTTAAGCTGTGGTGCAAGGGGCACGTGCGTTGCTCAGAGAATCCATTTGTACCTGAACGGTTGGAATAAAACTCTAACTGAGCTGGGCTAATTGACAAGAGGCCGGCTTTCACCGGAAAGACGTGGGGCCATTTGTCAGTTATCGCACTGGTTTTACACAATATGCTTTACATAGCTAGTCTTATTTTATTATCGGTACCAGGATTTTGCTAGTGGTTCAGGTATCCCCGAGGCCTAGTCCGTATACGTTGTTTTAATGTTTATTGTACATAAGAAATGTGATGGCAACACAGCATTTAGGGTCATTCTTGATCGGTAACATATAATAAAATAAAATTATTTGTTTATTTATTCGATTGCTGTTTTACGCCATACTCTCAAGAATATTACACTTATACGACGGCGGCCAACATTATCATTGCATTTAAGGTCGCAGCCTTTTGAAAAAATAATTCTGCCCATGTCATGGTATAGGGGGCATTTTACGTAGCTACGATTAAGCATATGTACAGTTAGAATGGAACCCTAATCTATATATTTATGTTATAAGGAAAGCATGTAGCTTTACAGAACCTTTTATATAAGTATACGTTAAGTTCACGCAAACTGGACTAGAGACAAGATTCTCTTTACAGGCTCCATTATATAAGCCTAATTGCGCCATTTAGCATGACGAAAAACATGCGTGGTTATGAAGCATGCGCCCTTAAAAAGGCATGGGAATAAAAACTCGTTAGTACCGTCGTTGTCGGGGTCTTATTTACTCACCGTATCTCCGCACATATCCGGAAAGCTTTGAAGGCAAGTTGCAGCAATAATTATTGTTCACCTCGAGAGGTGAACCTTTTTATGACTTACCCGTAATTAGTTAATTGGTTTAAAAAAAAATATGATAATATAGTAGTGAACACGCGCACAATATCCTTATCCAATTAAAATTCCTAGACACATACCTCAGAAACTTACCCAAACACCTAACAGAAATGCCATATTTATAAAACTGTACAAAGTTAGGAATCTTTACGTAAGTGTGTTTGTACTTCGATTTCCTCCACCAGCATTCATCCGATGGACTTCACACTTATCTGGTGAATAGCTGCAGATCCACTCGATTGCAGTAGCGAGTATTTTAAATATTGTGCATCGCGTTTGTGTGTGCAATTTTACATAAGGAGCATCCATGGCCGAGATGGGGCAATGGCCCAGGAGTTTCTCAACAATGCCGTTGCTCTGAGTTCTAGTTCAGCTCATGCTGACTTCCGCTTCCACCGTACGCGGGAAAGTCTGGCAGCAACATGCTGATCGCCGTGCGTTTCCCCCGGGCTCTGCCCGATTTCCTCCCACATCAAGCCCACAACCAAGACATACATCTTTATCTGAGATATACCCTTATCTTATAAGAACAACATGATTATAATCATAATACTTATCTTATAAGAACAACTCCACAATGAAAACGTACATTCTTATCTCTTTCTTTATATTTCTGATTGGGTAAGAAGTATTCAAGAATATTTCAATAGGGTGGTGGAAACCCACGACTACCCGCACCTATACGACCGGAGGGAATTCAGCATGAGCTGGACTTGAGCTCACAGCGATGGCATTAGAGGTTCCTGATTACCTTACGTCTTTCCAACATTAGTGGAAACTGTTGACTATCTTTCTCCACAGGAATCCGTCCTATTTTCACCCTTTATATACTTTATTAGTTCTTTTGTGGTTTGTGTTAAACGTGGTTTCGCGAATAGGCCTTGCAATTATTGAAAGTCGACGAAATCAAAATATGGTTTTCAGTTGCATTTTGATTGCAACTGTTAATATATTCAAGATGGCGATCTAATTCAACACCATAAATATACATCCTCTAACCCAGATTTAAGCGAAATTAGACACTGCCGACATTCACGCAGTCCAAGGATGACGTTCACTGGGTATACCTATCGTCTGTATGTTACATACCCAAGTATGTTTACCCCGGTCACTTCAGTTTTCTCCATTCAAATACTAACCACAACCAGAAAAATGCAAAATTATTGAATGTGTCGTTAACAGAAAATAAATACAAGAAATCCTTCCCGATCACAACAGGTAGGTTAGAGTGTATGAATGGTTGTGTGGCTGTTTGTTCTGTTTGTACATTCGACTCACCGTTATTCCAGTTATGTGAGTTTGTTACATTCGACTCACTGTTATTCTTGAATGAATTCTAGAGTCAACAGTGGTAATAATGGGCTCGAACAAATACATGTATCTATAGCGATTCATCAACCTCCACGTGGCCAGAGCTACAAGATGATACGCAGAGAAAGTACCAGGATACACTTCCAAGGACGCCCGTTGGGTATTTTTTTAACATTCCCAGCGTTTGCTTGTCGTGTTCTGTGACCTCTAGATTATGGAATCAAGTGACCAAATAAAAGGCGTATGTACTGATATCAGGGTTTATATGCCGTGCGAAACAATCCCTCCCGGCGTGATGTTAACTTGTTCAAGATGTCAGTGAGACAGGCAATTAATTTGTGAAATGCATCATAGTTGGATAGACGCAAGTTTGTTTATCAACATAAAGTCTGCTTTGCCGTCGTCCCATTGCATTATATTGCCTGCAAGGGAAGTGGTAGCGGTTGTTGATTATTGAATTTAGACGTAGGCGTTTGCATGGTTTTGCAGGGAAGATAAAAATAATTTAAATTGTTTCAGAAAACTTTGACGCGAATTCAATTCAGTACTTTTGACCTGAGAAAAGCGGTCGTTCGTATTAATTGCATACTTTTTGATTTTTTTACTGGTATGTAGTAACGTTGTTTTGGGAACTTGTATTGAGATTACTGACCTGGAACGTCTATTTTAGTTGACGGCTGGTATAGAAATGTGTGTTTTGAAGGCTAGATGAAAGGCGTAATCACCTGTTCATCTTGCTAAATATCTGTTCATTTCACTGCAAAAATTATAATACAAGATGGTGCGTTTTAAGTCATTGACTTTAAGTCAGGGAACTCCGGGTTCACCCGCCTGGCCATATTATGTTATATCAATACAAGATGCCCGAGTTAAATCAAGTAAATAAATAATAAACAATTTGTATAATTCACATGTACACATGAAATTTACATTTCTTGGGTTTTTCCAATTAACAAAAAGTCTTTTTTCAGTGATAAACCTTTCCCGCCTAAAGTAATTCGGGTCCAAACTGTGCAGTCTGTTATTCATTCCTACATTTGCGATGATGTTTATTGGGAAAATTGGTAAAGCAGCACTCGCTCTGCACAAGAAAACAAGTAGTAGTCGTCAGCTTGGAGACTGCATGGGAAAAAGTTCCTCTTATAAATCTTGGTGTAGCAGCAGCGGACTGGAAATTTTACACATCCCAACACGTCTTGGTAAATACTGCATCACGCCGGATTAAATGTTTTAACATATAAACACAAAGGGGATTTATATTTCCTTACCACTGGATATTAGCCACCTTACGGGCGTAAATCATGTTTTCGTGAAATATGATCGTCTACGGCACTTAAACATCTTTCGCCATAAAATGCGTTTTAAATGGCTCTTTGGACAAGCGTTTTATTCCAGGCTTCGTGTGTACCAGGTTTTCTCTGGAGTACAGCGGGCCAGCAAGGTCTCGTTACATAACATCACGATTCACCAGCAGGTCTGTTCATCGACGGGTTAAGAATTTAGATGGCTCATTAATGCCAACATGTCTGCCGACACTCCACTGCCAACTATTTCTCAGTTTACAAATTTCTGCCTACAGCGCAACAACTCCGCCTATTTTTACCCTGACACTAATTAATGCACGAAAAGCACTCCGAAACAGGCTCATTCAAAAATCAACTGCCAGAACATCGTCTGTGGAGCGACATCTGGCGAAGGAAACGTTTCTTAATGGCTGCCAGTACGCCAATCTCCTCACCAGCCTCTAAATTAACCATGGTCACTTCCGCGACTGGTTTGTACTGTGATACTTACTCGTTGTTCCCTTTGCTCTGCTATATATGATATAAAACGTAAAACCACTTCTTTATGTGTTATCTTGTCATATATTTTAAAGTTTGTATTATTTTTGTCGAGTCTGTCAGAACCCTTTTTAAATATACATGAAATGATAAATCATTGCCCTTAGTGAAAAAAAAATGAGAGACGTTGAAAGATAAATGGCATTCACATTTCTACAATATATTGAGTACAGCATGAAGAGTAAAACCAGAGAAACGAGTGAGTGAGTGAGTGCTTGGGGTTTAACGTCGCCAGAGAAACGACGATGGTGTGATAGTTGACAAATGGAAACTTTATATAAATACTTTGCTAAGAACAAATAGTAGCAACTAACACGTCCGTAATACCATGACAAGCAAAATTAGGTAAAAGAGAAAAATGAGGCGATGTTAAATATAAATTATCAGACGAAACTGATCTGGAATTATTCACATGCTGTAATGCCTAATGAATTATTCACATGCTCTAATGCCTAATGAACAGTAGCATTTTACAGGCAGGTTCTCCTTTCCTCGGTGATCAAAACTGTACAAAGAGCCCTATTCGAACTCGTAATGTACGCAGTTATGCAAAAAACCAATGAAGAAGGTCTGAAATGAAACAAATATATTAGACGTGAAACAAATGTGTTGGACCAGGGGAGGCAGTAACGAGCGGTCTGAAGTGAAACAAATATGTTAGACGTGAAACAAATGTGTTGAACCAGATGAGGCAGTAACGAGCGGTCTGAAGTGAAACAAATATGTTAGACGTGAAACAAATGTGTTGAACCAGGGGAGGCAGTAACGAGCGGCCTGAACTGAAACAAATATGTTAGACGTGAAACAAATGCGTTGAACCAGATGAGGCAGTAACGAGCGGTCTGAAGTGAAACAAATATGTTAGACGTGAAACAAATGTGTTGAACCAGATGAGGAAATAACGACTGGCATATGTTAAAAAAAAACAGGTTCAGGAGAATGCCAGTTCACCGTATAATGGAGTGAACTTGTGTAGTTTTATTGCTCGTGATAAAGCACCACCTGAATGGGTCAATGTTTGAGCTTCTCCAGCAAAAAGGTCCAGATTCGACTATAATTGTGCTAGAGAGTTAAGCGCTACAGGAAGCGGGAGGGTGAGGTGCTGAAAGTGGGGTGAGAATGACACAGGGTATTTTAAGAGAGAATGGAAGAGGGATAGAGATAGGAAATGCGCTAATTAACTCATGCCAACGGATTGCGCTGGAGTAAAAGTGTTTAAGCCAGTTCCTGAGACGATCGAGAAACTTTACACAGGAAATCTACTCCAACATCGTAATTTTCATCCGGACTCTTGTTCAGATGCGCACATTTGTGTTCTATCGTTCAGCGTCAAGAGAAAATAATGAATGGATTTCTTGGTCGAGACGGAAAGGTGTGTTATTTACAATAAGTTATCAACAGCCATAATATTTTTCTTTGTATAAACAACATTTCCGTCATTTTTTGCGGGGAGGTGACACAGATCGAACAGAGTGTTGACCTCTGTGTAGTAAAGCATCACTGGAACGCTATGCCGAAGACACCAAACACGACACCCCACTCAATCACCTAAGACGAACACCCGAACCTACTAGTATTTGGCCCATGCACCATATCAGTGCCAACCAAAGTAGCATCCATTGTACTGAATGTAAAGTCTTATGCTTCACTCGACTCAGAATTCATCCACGGATATACATCTAATGAGGCATACGAATGGATGTAAAACGGTATGCATGTAAAACCACCAATATGTAAATTGATTCATATTTTCGGCATTCTGTCCCTTCTTGCATTCAGCTGTATTAGTCGTGTCCAAACGTCACTAACGACTTTACCATGGTGAAATAAGGATTTCGGTAGGCTTGGGAGTCTTATAGCAAGTACAACCTGGTCATTCTTCACCAAATAATTCCAAAAATACGATACAACATTTAGAATGTTTGTCATTGTTTACTATTTATTTCTTCAAAAATACCTCCATATCAATGTACACATGCGCAAAACATACAAAATTCGCACGAATAACAATACGTCATCAGAAAAAAAAAATAACCAACCAGAGAAGTGTTTGTTCTGAAAACGACCAGACAATTTTTTCTCTCCACCCAGCGTTCTCCGGATCCACCAATCAGGACTGGAGCAAAAAATGTCCCCTCACTATTTACAGGCACTTTATTTGAGGTAAGATGCAAGGCACTATAATCAACGAGGCACTTTTCTGGAATATTACAGAGACGGCCTCGTCATTGTGAAGGAAAAACTTACAAAATCTTATCTTATTGAAAATTTTGGCAAAGAATGTAAGATTTGGCGCCAGTACAAGAGTCTGGCGTGCATTGATGTGATATTAATTGAACGTAGCAAGGAACACATGGCTAGAACATCGTAACTGGGCTCACAAAAGCGTGCTATTTTTTAAGGTTACACGAACAAACAATTAAATACAGCGCAATCTCATCAGAGTGTTTTTGTAAATTACCCCGCCGAGAACTAAACAATCTTGCAAAGACTATTACATACAAAGGAGAAAAGTTCACCTCAAAATAGAACACTTGAAATAACTAGCCACGTTATTATCACATGACAAAGGGTAGGATCGTCTGTAAAAAGCCACGGGAAGCTAAAATGCGCTTCTCAGTTGCTTCTTTGGAACTAATTAGAATAAATAAATATATTCTTCCACAGACACACAAAGTTTAGTCCGACAGCTGAACTGAAATTCCAGATCAATTTGCTGATCTTTTGCCCAAACAAGAGTTAACATTTACGTGTAGATACATGTACACTTCCTAGACACTTCTACATGACACAACATTAAAGAAATAATTTACAAAGTCAGCACCATTTCACAAAAATGTTTCGTTTCGTTCTTTTGGCACTGTATGTCATTTGCTATAGAAAAACAGATGACGATGAATAAAATAACAAAGGGCACAGCCTCGGCTCCCCAGTTTTGTGTCTGCATAAATTAGTTGTCAGTCCAGGTTTGCACTTTCTGGGTAACCCACGAAGACAGCTTCGTGTTATCACATCTTTCATCTTCCTCATCTCGTATCTTTCACATCTTTCATCTTCCACATCTTTCTCGGACCAAATCTCATCGGGATGAAAGTTCACGGTCAACACCAAGAAAAATGGGCTTAGTTAGGCGGGGTCACTGGTTGGGACTTCACCTCTGAAATTCTACAGAGTCCATTGTAAGTGTTTAGTCTCCTAAAATACTTCGTCTAAATATTTCTGCCCTGGTTTTAACTGCCCGGGAGAGAGCTGTTTCAAGCTGGGAGGGAGAGAAAATACCACGAATCCACAACGGTATGCTCTCATGAAAAATACGCCCTCTTTCTCCCCCGTGAGGGCATCCGGTAGACCGAGATTCATCAAACCATAATGGGTATCACACACGTCACGAATTTCGTCACACTACACGTCATTCCTGTGCCCCGGTCTGCTTTGCACGTTGGTAACCATCATGGTCACGTGTTTCAGCGATGAATATTCATGAATGCCGTTCCAGAGGATGCCGTTCCTCACGAAGTAGTTCGAATGCGATCCTTTGGTGTAATAACGTCCATTCAGGTGGGAATCAAAGCAAGTATTGAACCACCAAGCGCCATGATAGTGCTCCGCGCAGTTGTCATAGTTACGTCCGTCGTTGTCCCGGTCGTACGTGCTGAACGGCTTCCCGTCGTGTTTTTTCCATTGTGACGTCAGTGAATCACCCGCGTTACCATGGTAACCCTTTACATTAAGGGTGTAGAGGTTCTTTTCGTTGTCCACCTTGAATTCGTCGTAAGAGGCATGGTAACGTTTGCCACTCATGTCCTCTAGTTGAATAAGAAGTTTTGTGTCACCTGCAAAGTGGAGTATTTTTATTAGAAGAGGACTGGAGTATATCTATTTCTGGCAAAAACTAAGCAGCGGTGTCAATAAAACTTTGCCGGCTCCCTCCATCTATTTACATGACTGTCCCCGTACAATTGAAATGTTCCCTATTTGTAGCGTAAAATAGTCCCAAATAAACAAACGCAATACATGTATATTGAATTAGGTACGCACATGTGGAGAGAACTACTTTCTTATTTGCAATTATTAACAGCACATGTTTTAGGTACAAGTGTATGAATATTTAGGGCATCAACACAAGCTGAAAAAACCACACTTTAAAATATAGACTTTGTCGCAATACAGGAAATGCGACTGATTTAGACAAGTACCCATTGACCGTCGTGTGCGTAACATAGCGACAACATCCTATATATCACCACCCCCACACAACCTGTTACAGTAGTTATCATACAAATTGAAACTAATGTCGAGTTATTAAATGACACTTTTGACTTCTAACTTTTCCACTATTAGCAGATGGTAGCATCATTTTTCTAGGTTTCCTGCCTGCGTGTTTCCGCCAACCCATTCGCAGCACGATCGGGTACACGATAAACAAGTACTTGGGTTTATCTGACGTGGTAATAATTGTTTCCTGTAGAGATACGTAAATCCAAGTTCGCCTTTTGCGTGCATTGCTTTTTCCTTGTGCAGAGAGACTGGGTGTTGTCGGCATATTAATGCTTATTCATTACGCTGGTGATTTTCATCATAAGAGATAAATTAAGCACATTATTAGGACAAGCAGATAATATCTAGGGCTTTTAAGTAGGCCTAAGTAAATAACAAGAGGACGCCCTGCACTCGCTGCAGATGGACATCCCAAAAGACGTGTTTCCGTCTTGGACATACTACTTAGAAGATGTCTACAGCACCGTTATAAAATAAATGTATTATGAATACAAAATAGCTTCCAAGATTCAGTGAACGGCACCAATGATGTAAAACGCAAATGGTTTTTGAACAGCAGAATTCTAAATGATGTAAGGTTTCCTTAATGATAAATTGATATGTCCAGAGGCTTGAAACGCATTTACTTTTTTTCTGCCGTAACTAATTTCTCAAAAATAATATTTAAGACAAAATCAGAGCGCTATTTTTCATCAAAAACCTTATTTATGAGAGAAAAAGAGTAATTTTTCTCCACAGAAGATAAAGTTACAGGGGACATACACTGATACCAGTTTGCAAATATGACACATCCTACAAAGTTTAATTACGCTCTTAAATTGATGGATTGTGGTACACGGTATTCAGGACTATTTTTTTTCTCAACACTAGATAAAGTTACAGGGGACATATACTGACCCCAATTTGCAAATATGACACATCCTACAAAGTTTAATTACGCTCTTAAATTGATGGATTGTGGTACACGGTATTCAGGACTATTTCACTTATAGCTGATGAACTTTCCAACGACTGGAAGCAATATAGGATTTTGCCGGGTAGGAAACGTGTCTATAAATTTGTCCATGTAAAATTTTCAAGATTGCCTTTTATGTGAGTACATTGAGGATGCCATACCTTGGTTAGTGAGATAATGGATGTTGTCATTTCCCAGCCAGAATTCGCTCTCCAGATTCCCGAAACCCTTTTTGTAGTCGTCCCACTTCCGGTAGAAGTCGACGGAGCCGTCCTGGCGTCTCTGGATAACGGTCCAACCTGGAAATACGGATACAAGATATAAGAGCGTGATACTTGGAAAATGTTAAAATCACATGATTTACAAGGTATAGCGCCACAGTCCAATTCTCTTAGTGCTAATACTTTATATTTGGATACATAAAGTGAACTAGATTTCTTTTTTGTCAAGGTAAACGAAACGTTCGTCAAAGGTACATACAAATAAGCCTAGTAATAAATGTGGATGCGGACTCCTCCTCAAGCGTATTAATTGAAACTGAGGTGAAAATATTTATTTCCTCATTTAGAAGACGGGTCTTGGTTGAACACTGCCTGTTACAGGAAATTATCTTCAACCTTCATAACCTCTAGTCTTTTCACACAGGGGACTTGGTGGAGATCTATAGAAGATATTTAGATTACCACCAAGCCTGGCGGAAAGAGACTCAGATAATGATGGGAATATCTTTGTCTCATCTGCCGATTCAGAAGTAAAATAGAACAGGTGTGCTGGACAGCCCACTGACCTATATATTTAACAGACACTTTGATCTGCTCAGATATTTTTAAGTCAAGATTAAATCGAATCTACGAGGCAGGAGAGTTTAGCAGATTGCAAACAGAATTCATATATGTTTTGAGAAATTTCAAACGCTAGCAAAGAGGCGTAACGATGGAAACGGGTCCAAACCCGCCAGGCCATTAAAGCTACAGACATCTTACTTACAGCCTCTCTGCACGCTCTCTTTCTTCACCTAGAGAGCGGCGCATGCGCTGTAAGGAGTGTGCCTAACAGATTCTCTGGCATAAAATCCCAATGAATTTACGTTTTTTAAAATTCAGATTTAGATTTGGACTGGATTGGAGCGAAATGAATTCTACCACTTCTGTCATCGATTAGTCCACGCTGTGTCAATGCATGTTCGAACTTCTTTATCAAAGGTTACCCAAAGATTTCAGTTCTATCCTGGCACATGAGTGATAATATAATGGAGAAACGTCCTGGGAAAAGACAAGGTTACCAGAATTGTTGAAGACTTTGCAGAACGCCTTGAAAGGTTCCGGTGAGCCCTCGGGTTGAATCATGATGTAATAATCTCCAATAAATCTCATCCCTCCGCTCCGATATACCTCGTCACAATCTGCAATGAAGAAAAAAGCACAAAAGTGAGTTTCAGAGAGAGTTTGATGTGACGTGGTTGGTGTCAGTGAACTGTTGTATTTTGTGCTGTCGTTGAAAAGGATGACGTGGTCAAAGCTCATGATTAATGACTTAATCAACCAACCACGTAAATGTACTCATTCATACATTCATCATCGTATTGTTTTCCTGCATAAACCCAGATTCTGCCCGTGGATTAGGCATCTCCGTGGTCTGGGCCCTTTATATAGTTTTGCTGTTGTTGTATGTTAAATGTGATGAAAAAACAGCATTTTGAGTGACGTGTAATAAATTGCAATTAACATCAGCGCATTTTGTTAAAGTAATACTGCTTAAGCCAGCATGTTTAGGGCGTGTAATTTGCTACTATTTAGGCATTTACATGAACAGTTAGAATAAAACCCTGACTGATGTAAACTGACAAGTGGCTGTATTTCACTGGTTACGAGTGAACATTTGTCAACTATCACACTCTCGTCGCTGCTCTGATTTCAAATTCCATGTTGTACGTCCATAAATTCATTAAATTCTTGTTTATGGCAGGAGATAAGAGCTGTAGCTTCGATGTATACCAGGCTACAATCTCTCTAAGTAGGTATCAAGACAGGTTAACGAATCTACATATAAGTGTAACGGACAACCTAGTCTATAGGACTCGGGTCCTTTCTGCCATTGTCATGACGTTTTGGTGACGTTTCATGACAAGTTGGTGAAGTGTATAATACTACTCTTCTCGGGCAGAGGCCTGTATCATTCGTCTTAGTACCTCTGCTACAAGAGCCGCCCATACATCTGATACACATGGCAAAAGAACAGGTTTTAAGTATGGAGGTTATTTATGGTTCATTTGTGGGCGATAACTTCAGGTATTGCGGATGTAGTTTGTTTTTCGTTTGAAATGCGAGGATCGATAGTCCACAACCTGCAACCAGTTGCATAAAATAAAATACATAATACATAAAATCAGGTACCGCAATGTTAAGGTTTGATGGCATTTTTTTTTACCCGTTTGCAAAGGTGTTTTGCTCGTTCCTTGGCTAACACAGATTACGTAACTTCTCACTGGTATCAGAAAATTTATCTTTCGACATAGAATGGAAGCCACAGCTTCGAATGAGCTGTCGTTGAGAGAGTCGTAGTGTTGTCGTAGTAAGTCATCAATGATCGATTCGGTTTGAACCCGAGTTGATTCTCACGTGAAAATGAGCTTCATTCAGAAGTTCTTTATAAACATCTAGTTATATTAGTCTTTTTTAAATTTCCATTTGACTTGTTTGAGCCTATTCATTCTCTTTGGGTCAAAGTCGTCTGATTATTTGCCTGACTATTTGTTTCGGACTGCCTGCAACTTGATCACCCTCTCAATCGTTTGCTACTGTGTGTTCCTAAAGACACAGCATGTCTAAGATTACCAGCTTACAAAGTTAGTAAGCTATGACATGGATGTATCTGACATAGAAGTGAATTTCACCATTTATCCGCACAAAGTACCTATCCGGGGTAGTAATTTTTAACAAATATGGAAACAAGGTTGTGACATGTCTCTATTTTATTCTCCGTACTGTTGATTTGAGTTTGCAGTGTTTTGCTGGTCTTCCTTCGGTTGGACAAGATACACAAAACAGAACATAGCTCAGAGAAAGCCAGCGTGGGAGGTGTTGACAAGATAGTACAGAGAGCTTCCTGTGTATATATATAATTACGACAACAGAAACACAAGAGGCAAACGTCCTGTGAAATGTTATGACGTAAAACCAGGCAACACAGCCGAGGACGAAGGAAACCACGCCATAGACAAAATTCAAAACAAACCAAAACAAAACACAACAGACATGGCTAATTATCGTTCGATACTAACATGGATGCGTTCTAACAACATCTACGAAGTATTTTCTAAATATTCGCATCCTATTCCCTCAAACCATCTACATGGTGCAAGACGTATACGAAGATTTAAGGTGATACAGATAGTCATTAGAGAACTTTGAGATGTTTCGTCAAAGTGTAGAAATCTCATTTGGCTCTTTAGTCCCACCGACGTTGGCGGTTGTCCAAACCGCAATTCATTACAGCACATCTGGTTGTTATGACATTTACAGCAAAGTGGCGTGCGTTTGGGGGCAAGTGATACGGCGACGTAAGAGCCAAGGGCCAATCGGGCGCCCGAGAGCACGGTAAAATTACCGGCAATAAACGTTTGTGAATCATAACCGGTTGAGGGAGTGGAAGCCGGACTCGGTGCGATAAAAGTCCGGAATGGGCTAGTGAAGAGTGCAAGGTGGATCAGCATAAAGGCAACCCGATAGTTTGGTGCAATGTGTATAGAACGCCTTAACTGCGACATGGATCCGCGGTAAACCGAGTAAGGTTATTACCCCGAGCTTTCTTTTAACATGTTAGCGAGAAAATTACCCTAAGTGCGGGATAAATATCCTGACAGCAACATAAAAGTGGTAAAGTGAGATAAGTTTTCACGTCGCACTGACAGCTGCAGGAGTTTAGCTTATCCGGGTAATTGTGAGTCGACTTACAGGGGTCAAATCATAATTAACCCCTGACCTTGACATCGACCTTCTAAGAGGCCGATAATACAGACCCCTACAGCAGCAACACGCGATTACATCGGTGCGAGACGTCCTGCACCTGTTATCTAAACGCAAAATTTTGCACAAGCAGTCATTTTTTCCATTAGATCATTGGGGTTTTAAGTACTACTTAAAAATATTGCATGTAAGCCTCTGCGATGGTGGTGAGGATGGATGGAAGAAAGCAGACACAGAACGGATATACAGTGCTCCCCCATAACCCCCTACAGAAAATGTAAATCTGCTGGAAACTAAATTAGAAAGTGAGACCTCGTTTCTCAATGGCCTATGGGTTTAGAGTGTACCAGCTTGTTATAAAACTTAGCCAACGATTGCCCATTTTTACCCGAAGAATGAAATATTACAGTGGATTAATAGACGGTCAGCGCGATACATTTAAAGTTTTCAACCACGGAGCTGTTTTTATTTTCGCTCAACAAAGGACTAAAAGACTGTTTGCTGTATGGTGAATGACGATTGATTTTAAAGATGGGTATCAAATATCTTTAAAAGTTTACAAGAGATCAATGTATAAACGGATTTCGTCACATGTACATGACGCAGCCGAATGTTATAAACAGCGACTCCCTTTAAAGAAACTCCAGATGGCTTTTATGTAAAGTGCCACAGGTTACCCAGCCAATACGCGAGGAATTAATGTCGGTAAAAAGAAGGCAAATAAGCCTCTGATCTCTGGGCAATGAAATACTGCTATCTAACGCCATGAAGAAACACATGGCCGTGTAAAAGTTATATGAGTTAACGTCTAGCGTGGAGAATGTTTAATCAAAGTATAAGCAAAACTCCACAGCAACACTCGTAACAAGGCTGCAATCAGTCACGTGGACATTAAACCGAACTATATTCCTACAGCCAGTGACACAATAAGGAACCCAGACGCTTGTTCTGAATGTGAACCCGTCTAATACTTTTGTCAGAATTGTTCAAACACAGCGGTAAGTTTCAAAACGGTTGCATGACTTGTTATACAAACTGGTGTTCTTGTATAGAGTAAAACTCCACGGTGTAATTACTGACAAATCCGTTTCCAAGACAACGCATTTGAATGCTTTTGAGTTGTTATTCTGAGAAAGAGTCAAATAAAACTCTGATCACAGAGCTACTTGAATCATTTGTCATTCATGTCAGCTCAACCACCATTAGTTTCCCATTAGCAGTCTCAGAACTTCTCATCATTTCCCGAGGTGATGAAACTTCAACTTAAGAATCCACTTTGCAAATATGCCACTACCTTTCCTCCCTGCCTCATCAGATTGCTAAAAATAATACACACAACTTAACGCATCTTCTACAAGAGAGGAAACTCGGAGTATATGTAAGTGGTTCGCCAGGATGAGCTACTTGCTAAAATTCGGATCCGCTCCACTCTGGTCAGTGTTTAAGATGACTACTGAGTTCGTGGAAGAGGCTGAGGAACTACAGCTTCTTCGTCCTTTAAGGTGTCTGTATGGAACACCAATGGTGTTATTATACTGGTTTATATGCTTTTTTTGAAAACCACTTCGCTCTAAGATATACATCTTAGTTTCCATCTACATCGACTTGTGACAAAGACTTGTGAGATGAGGCAGGTGCTAAGCTAGCATCTTCAGGATGAGTCCATCAAACATAAATATGCTCCTGTTACGATTTACATGGTGCTTGTATCAGTGTGACATGCTATTTATTTATATTCAGGATGCTGATATCACCGTCAGTTGTATTTTGCTGACCCGTAGAACTGTGGCTAAGTGTTTGACAAAATTGCTCGTAATGTTAAGAGGATGTAACCCCAGTTTTATTAATGGAACTGGTCTTTGGGAATTAGACTTTGGATGTAAATTTAATAGTTGGCGGCTTGAAATGTGATTTGGATACTTAGCTTACTATAGCGACGAAAAGATAAAAGTTAAATATTTATGCCAAACAAGACAATATATCACTCGAGGTCAGGACGATGGCTCGATCCTGGGTTAGGTCAGATTTGGTTCACTTCTGTGCAGATTTGAGACCGTATCTCACATAACGGTATAAACCGGGCGTTCATAAAGAACAGATTTATCGCGCCCACTTAACAACGGCCCCTGGGCATTGGCGAGGAATGTTAACTAAGAGCTTGAGAAGCGCCACACGACATGTGCTGAGAAGTGGTTTACCGACGATACGCAATGATCAGACCCAAAGGTCAGGACCGGGTGGTAATGTCACGAGAGACTGCTCTGGCAACTGGTCGCTCTGGTAGCTGCGATTTCGAGTGTGTATCCTAGTTTGTTTGAGGGTACCTTTCACTATCCCCAGTCGGAAGTAATACTGTCTGCCCTTCGTGGAAGGTACCATAACACAGGGTTACGCCAGGGGTTGAGGAGGACGAGAGAGGTGCCGGAGGGCAATATTTACCGTTATCCAGCTGTTTAGGCTGACACTTTATCTTTTCTACCAACCAGCCAGGTTGATAACGAACCGTAGATAACCCAACAGCTAGGCTTTGCATATAATTTCCAAAAAAAAAACAAAAAAAACATCGCTAACATATATAGCAGAGCTACAGTATACATGTATTAGCATCAAGGCATAGTTTACATCGTGGAAAGTCCTGCTAAACCGTATCCAACATTTCCATTAGATGTATGTATGCCTTCGGTTGTGGTAAAAAAGCGACCTCAATGCATTCAGTGGAATATCCTAATTCATCGTTAAAGTCTCTTCAAATCATATAAGCAATTGACTTTTTCGTACAAGTCATAATCAGCACAGAAAAATATGTTACGCCTGATCCCAGTCAATTCGTACAGTGTTCAAATCGCATCGCTGTGTTGAGGTTTACACAGTATTACATATCAACATGCTTTCATTTATTTCCACGAAAATGTTACAACAACAAGGACACCTCAAAGTCGTTTACTCATACCACACAGACAGGCCCAGTAGCATGGCAAATTTTACTTCTGAAAAAAAACTAAACTTTAAAGATATATAAAATAACGGTTAACCGGTCAGCATTTCCTTGTTCCTGTTTCTCCATAACCCGAGATATACAGTACATAATTAGAGGTGGGCATAAACCTGTTCTGCTCGGCACACATGTTACGTGTTGAATGCATTGTGTCTGGCAAAGGTTGGCCAGCTACCAAGTAGGACAGAAGTAGAACAATTGATGTCTACACGCCATCGGCGCCAACCACTTGTAGATACAATGTTGGCAACAGATATATGGTTGCGATTTTTTGCTTAGTAACAATACTAAGACTAAAAGTAGGTCATCAGCGAATTGTGTCAATGACATAATAACAGTATTAACTAAGTTCACGTAGTTATATCACCAAATCCAGCATAACCTCTCGTGAAGGGAATATGGCAATGTGATGAACGACTTCTTTTTTTGCCAAGCGATTTACCTGCTTGAGCAGAATTAGGGCGCGATAAGTATGTGTTTAAATCAAGAACACTTTTTCAGGTTTGAACATTTGGGCAACTTGGTACGTCAGTCATTTGTTGGTTTCGTCTCAACTAAATTTAGACCAAAACATAAGCGATGTGCGTTAATGCGTGTAAAACGCTTATATGCTAAGGTAGCACAATACATAAAGCACAGCATGTTACAAACAATACGTACGAAACAACAAATCAGGCAAGATGCATTCTTTTAAAAGCCAGTGTGTATCTGTTGTGCCGTTTTCATTGGAATGTACGAGTATAGATAATGCTAGTACAATACTGTGCATGAAGTCAGAAAATAGGGTACCTTAGTTAGTGAACACAGTGGATAATATCAGTATCCATCACACAAATTAGCACTCATCTGAACCGACAAGTTAAATCAGGTACCAGAATCTACCGGGCATGGGTTATCTACGTAACCAGCTGTCAACTGCTTGTTGAATCAGTCAGTGAGCAAGCTTCTAATGCAATCAGACATTCTTCTTCTTCTTCCTTGTAATTCCAATTCCCTCCGGAGAGAAATACGCTCTGAAAAAGTTCCTGGTAAAACTGCTGGCATGTTGATGTGTTTCTATTACATTCGCTACATGAGATACTGCGCGTTTCTATCGAATAAGAACAGGCCTCTGCTGTTAAGGAACCTAGGGACAAATTACCAGGCATGTTTTTTCTTAGCTTCTGTTACACAAAAATGCCATTAATGATATATATCATACCTGATAGCTAACTTGTGTCATGGCTTTTTCATTTACCAAAATAGAGACCATACATAACACAGGTGCAATAACACTACATGCTATTTACTAATGGAGAGAAAGCTGAGAGGTTTAACTGTGAAAATATTTGTAAAGATCAGTTAAATGAATTAATGAGAAGAAGAGTAATTAGTTGATTGATTAATAAACAGAAACGGCTACGGTATTGCGGGATGAAACAAACGCTAGGAACAAAAGATGTCCCCTTGCCGGTAATAGGGTATATAATTTATACGAGCTAATCTCTCCAGACATTCGCCTTTCGAAACTTTAAGTGGTGTAAACGGTTATGTTTTCTCGCGATATTTGACAAACAGCAGGCAGTGCGGTAACGAAACTGGACAGAAAGCCTAAAAACACGGCAATCACCGTAGGCCTACAATGCTACAAGGTGATGATGTCAGTGACTTACAGGCGCTAGATATGGTCTTAAACGTCTTCCTCTGCAAGACACGCTGTCAACGATACACGTGCATATCGGTGTGTCTTACAATTATGCATAATGAATGATTCGATTAAACGAGCAGTCCACTAACAATGTAACCATTTACCGTTCATGAATCAATGGCGCAAGATAGTTCGTTGTGCGGGAGTATTTATTGCATTTGTACCCACAACAAACAACTGAATTTTTTGTCAATAATTCCGTTAAGACAGGCCGTTTGTTTCCTAAGATTAGTCGACTTGTCTCTCCCCGGGCATATGTGTAACAGTGGTTTATCACTTTGGCACAGTGCCATCTACCGGGAGACGTTTGCGGACCCCGGAGTATAATGGTTGACCCCGCGCTTTAAGTGCAAACGTCAGGCTACGTCACGGTCAGAATACAGGCTCACAACCGCCGCGACACATCTGCATACAGTCAAACAAACACGGGTATCAAGCCCTACCGACCAGCGTTTGAAGAGCCGGTCTGTTACTGGAAATAGCACAGGAAACCAAGAGAGTTAACAAAACCAGGCTCTGACTAATAACAAACGCAGATATTGTTTACCTTGAACTAAATACGAAAAATAGATCAGACTGACCATCTGTAGGGCCTAAAGACCGCCGCATGTAGTGATGGGTAAAGCTGAACTGGAGAATATATGGCCACATCTTTAATTTCTATTAACTACAGCGTGAGGCCAAAGAACAACCACAATGGGTGTGCGCATCTTTTGGCAGACCTATACCTGTTTTCATACGAATACGGCTATGTGCAGAAATTACTTAAAAGTAATATCTTTAAAGCTGAATCCTTTTCATCTACAAAGTAGCATATTGATGATCTACTGGCGTTAAAAAAGCCCCATGTTGCTGAAGCGGTGAAGGAAATCTATCCGCCTTCATTGGATTTTACAGGAGACAACAGATAGTCCTGATGGTACATCTTATTTGGATCTATATCTGTACAAAGACGAACAAGGCCCCCTTTCACGCCGCCTTTACGACAAAAGGGATAATTTCAATTTTGATATTGTAAACTATCCTTATTTGGATAGCGATATACCAAAGGGTCCTGCATATGGCGTATACATATCTCGCCTTGTAGCATTTGTCAGATCTTGCGTAAATTGTGACGACTTTAATCTGCGTCACAAGTTGTTAGTTCAAAAACTAGTTGTCAAGGATACTCCATCAAACGCCTTCATTCTCAGTTTCTCAAATTTTACAATGAGTATAACACTCGTTGGTAGGTATGGACAGAGGGTTCAGAATCTCTGGTGATCTGCATTGTGATCAACCACATAGACGGCGCTGTAATCCTCATGTACATATCTAAGGCGTTCATGGTATTTTACAACATAGATGAAGCTGGTTGCCGAGTGTAACCGTCTATCTTGTAGACAGCTTTTATACAGACCAGCATGTTATGTGTAACATCATAGATGACGGGCATCATTGAAAACTGATGACTGCTTCTCCCTTGTGTGTTACCCGCTTTATTTCCTTTTTGTATAATTTCTTACACATCTTTGTCTTTGGGAGCTAGCGTTAAACGTTGGTTTGGAAATGGATCTTGCAATTATCGACTTGGAACGCCCTTTACGGACTGCGACTGGTATTCGAATGTCGGACATGACACTTATATTAATTGTAGTTGTTTTAAAAGAATTATTGATTGCATATACTTTAGGCTGGAGAAGTGAGGTCTATAGTTTTAGGATGCATAAAATGTGACAGATCAGAACTGAGCAACTCGTACGATGACAGAGACTGTGTTGGTGTAAAACGTTTCGAGGAAATTCAAGACACCATCTTCGAGGAATGGTACTGCGTGATATCTGGCCAGAAATCAGTCACAGCTGCCATTTGACAGTGGTTCTGCCATCAGCCAATAAATCTAGATTTCTATTTGCGCACTTAGTTGTAAAAATTTCAACAGACACATTCGCTTTAGGTCCTAAACTTAAGTTATGGTACGTAAAACGGTGTAAGAAATGAAGAGCATAAAATTGTCCCACTTTCTATCCATGCATAAATCTGATGTGACTGATCGTTAGAACTATATTCGGAGGTATCCATTATATCAGCTACAGATAAGGTTTAACCCCAAAGAGATTGTGGCTGTGTACACGCCAGTCGCTACCTACTAACATAAGCTGTGAAGTATTTGACACCCAGATTTCACCACAAAACAAAGTCGTCAATGGGAATAAAAGATCTATCCCTCGCGCCTTTATGTGGATGACATCAACCTGGGTGGTAAAAAAGACTGAACAGTTTTTTGTATTCTTACTCGTGTTGCTGTTAAAGTTCCATCCACAAGAAGCTATTATAACCCCTCTTTTTTCGAGCACCTTTTGAGGGATTTATGATGAACGCGCTAGAGCATTACCTGGGCATTTTAATTGATTTATCACACTGTGCCTAAGTTAATGGTTGTACGCAGGGGCTTTCGGTCGACACCCCACCTGAACAACTGAGGCGTATCGTTCGTTTTTCTCTTCCTGAAAAGAAGTGGCTAAGCATTTACGGCTTTTACTGCAGAGTGTTTTTAGTTCAGCAACTGTAAGTTTAACAGCTTTTCCAACGAGACACCCGCGGTTATGTTTGTTCGGTACCACAGCTTTACTGCCATCAAAGAGGCAATTAAACAGTAGATATTTCAACGCTCTTACGCCGTCAAAAGGTACGTCGCTCGCTTCTGACAGAAGAGCTGAGCTACAGTGAGTATACTTTGGCAAGAAACAGATATTGCCAGATACTCTGAAATGATCTATTGGAAAAGAACTGTAGTTCCTCGCGTCACCAGTCAATCCATTTGAAAGTTTCAGTGGGTTTGCTCCAACTAGTAAAACAATACGCTCTCATTTCAGAATTCGATTAAATATATTTATATAACAGTTGAAAACATTTTTCTACTACTGGTTTGCTTTGAGTAACAAGTCAAGACTTGAAAAGCCAAGGATGTGATCGTCCAATATGAATGCATTCAAGGACGTCTTACTTAATTGATTCAAATGCAGTGGCCATGTAGTATTAGCTGTTCCAAAGACAATCTTGCACATATTGTCAGAGGGGCAATCATCCTCGGAAGACTCGCACGAAAAACAGCGCTACGTAGGTTGCTACTACTTCCCTGGTGCATATCAATTCAAATTTCACTTCCGCCTAAATACTGAGCGATTGTTAACCGCCTCATTCTACGTTAATATTTTTGAATTAATTCTTTATTTAAATAATTGCCGTATTCAGAATGGTTACCAAGCATCTAGCGGGAGAAATACGACCTCGGGAGAAATAATCCAGAGGACATGTATCCAAGTCTTCATTTCAGTCACCATGCACCAGTAGTCGCCGAAAAATTGTGCGTGAACTATGATTAAAGATGAACAGCATAGAAAGTGAAACCAGAGCAGCGACGACAATGTGATAGACGTACAGCATAGAAAGTGAAACCAGAGCAGCGACGACAATGTGATAGACGTACAGTATAGAAAGTGAAACCAGAGCAGCGACGACAATGTGATAGACGTACAGCATAAAGAGTGAAACCAGAGCAGTGACGACAATGTGATAGCTGCCAAATGGTCCAGCTTAACCGGTGAATTACAGCCTCTTGTCATTTTACCTCAGTTGAGGTTTTATTCTAACTGTTCGTGTAAATGGCAAATGGTCCAACGTAACCGGTGAAATAAGACCTATTGTCATTTTTACCTCAATCAGGGTTTTATTCTAATCGTTCGTTTAAATGCATAAATAGTAGCAATTTACGCGCCCCAGCACCGTGGCTTAAACATAATTAGGTGAAAAAATGCAATTTATTAGATGTCAGTGATCTAGAATTACTCAAAATGCTGTGTTGTCGTCACATTTAACATACAGTCGTTTGCTTATCGTTTTGCTCGCGTTGTACAAAGACGTAAGTACAAAGTTGTACAGTGTTAGTAACAAGTTATTATTCTGCCTTCAAGTTTCTTTTTCTGCACGTGCACCACATATTGTGGCGAGGCCATCTGTGGCTTGTTTCCTTCTAGGGATGGATATACGTTATTTGGTGTTCGCTGGGCCAAGTGTGTATATATATATATATATATATATATATATATATATATATATATATATATATATATATATATATATATATATATATATATATATGACATAGACCTGCACGTATATATATATATATATATATATATATATATACGTGCAGGTCTATGTCATATCTGTTCGTATGTCTTGATAAAACCATAAAGACATTGAATCATGAATTCGTGAATCCTGTTTTCTTGCGAGTTCTTTTTCAAAGATGACGTTGCAGCTGCTTAACGTACTAAAGGTCAATGTGATGTAAGAGAAAAGTAAAACCTTCAGCTTGAAACTGGGGCATAATTCTACCTATTTGTTCGCGATGTTTTCGATGTAGGTAGCTCCCAACATTAGGCCGAAACAACATGAGGCAGCCGTGCAAAAAGTCATAATCTGCTGACGGTGATAATTGCACTAAACTTTATACTAGATAAGTTAATACGCCGCAGGTTCATACTCAGTGGGTGCTTTTCCGGGGGTCCGCTATATCACACAGGTGTCACGGTCATAAACTGTTTACCATACGCAACCAAACATCACTGGAAATTCCTGGGTATTAAATGACATTGGATCAGTGCTGTTGATATGTTTTATTGCGAAAAGATATAAAGCTTGCAGCCATAATTTAGGCTGAAATGTCATCTGCCATCCGCCAAGCGTACGTTATTACAAATATGTTTAAAAATAGAGAAACTCACAGTGCACCTTCAAGCACGAAAAAATCCAAAAGAAGTCAGTTTTCTTCAGTGGCATCATTTGGTGGTGGGAGCAGAAATGCAGGTAACATTTTTGTCTGATATGATTTTAGAAAATAATCACGTTCTGATCGTTGATGAAGGTTGGGCAGAGTCACACATTACACGGACACCATGATATAGATCATGTACAAGCACAGCACGTCGAAAACCAAACGGTGGCTGAGCGTTTCCTTCTAATCCAATGATCGGGCATTGCCATAACCAAATAGTATAAACGCATCAATGAGCTTGTCGTGTGTTTTTGTTTGGTGTTCCATATGTTGTTACACGTATCAAGGTTGTTACTTAAAATCTTATTCATCACGAGAATTGCAGAGGAGACCAACTTTTTACTTTTTGGTCGTTTCGATTTCTGGTGCAAGAAATAAAGACTAACAAGTCCAGGAGATGTGGAACTACATATTTAAGATATGGCTAACATTCCTCCCCGAAACAGTCTAGCAAACTCAAGTTAAAGCTGGTGTTTTCATCGCAGTAGGCCAAGTGAACAGCTATTGCAGCTCGAACCGGAAGGTATCAGTGGAACTGGTAACACAAACATCGTTGGTAAGTCATTAGCGAGGTGCCCTATTTCAAGTTAACCAGAAGGGCAGGTCAAGAAGTATTATCGGGATCGTGGTCAGGGAAAACACAGTCTGTTATTTTATGTCGAACCTGGGGATTCTTTGCTTAATAGAATTGCCAGGTTTTATTTGTGTTTATTTGGTAGGTCTGGCAATCGCTCAAGGTGGAGTCAGTTGTAGAAGTACAGCAACTGCTGGGGTTATTTCTACATGTTATAACGCCAGTTTATGCTCTTAGTCACAAAGGCTAGACCATTCTCGAAAGACAGACATGCACATTTAGCGATCGTTATGAACAGAGGAAACCGCTAAAGACAAATGACTGATTATTTGAATGTGGTAACAATTGTTATGCATATATATCACTGCTTTGCTGAGTTATCCACCTTAGATAAGATGGTATCACTTAACACTTGTACTTTTGATAGGCATAGAAGCGCTGTAGGCTGATGGGAGTTTGTGAAGCAGAGTTCTTCTGCCTGTTTTCACAATGGCAATTGTTTTCTCAATATAGGATGTCAACTTAACGTAACTATGACGGAGGTCAGGGACACATCCAGTGACAAGGATTGGACGAATGAAATCATTTGTATTTGACTTGAATTGCTGGTGGAGAGACCAAGGCTGTAACGTTTACCTAATTCTGCTGAAAACGCGATAATAGGTGGCGCGTTCGTTGCTACTTTTTCAGTATATACATGATCCTTTAGAATAAAACCGTAAATGAGATAAATTGACGAGTGAAGGATTTCAACAGATGTCAACTGATCACTGCTCAGGTGTCCATCTCTATGCTATGATTTTTTATGTTAGACAGACCTTAATGTGTTATTTAGTGTTCTGAACGAATTAGGATTCATACATGAGCAAATATAACAGCAGCTTCTAGATTCATCTGAAGGATGTTTCAAAACTAATTAACTTAATTAATTAGATCAGATATGGATATTACATAATACCAACTTAAAGCACCAAAAAAATACCATCACTTATACTTATATTTTGTTTTAATATGCAGCAGATGGATCGTGTTATCTCATCGGGACAAACTTTAATTACTATTACATGTAGTAAAATACTCGTGGATCTTTTTTTTTATCCTGTGGTTAATAATGATGGTTTTCAAACAAAACTCTGGAAACAGTAAAAGAAAACAATATTTTAGAAAAGGGTTTGAAATATATATTTCGAAAAAGAAGAGTTTAATAATGCTGTTTGGAAGAATGATACATATATAGAATAGGCACAGAATGGCGCTGAACTAAAAGATTAAAAATTTCTGTGGCTTCAAATCTAACGTGCGGTAATCCAACAATATCTCGGAGGAAATAGTCACCTAAGAAAACTATCAAATAAGCGAATGTATCTCAATGCACGGTTGTTACCCAATATATATAAGATAAGATCAAACGTTTGTTGATGGTCTCTTCAAAGGGATGAATACAATATAGAGGGTAGAAAGGGGCTCCAGGGGGGCACAGCCCCAAAATGACATGAATGGGTATGCCCTACAACGGTACTTACACAACGCTTACAATGATACGATCGTACAATGGGCGATAAAAGAGGGCAACGAGGTATACACACATGCGCAGGCATTATCCAACGACTTTATTGACGGAGAGTCGAATACAAACATAACCAGCGATACGCTGTGAGCAAGAGAGGGTAAGGTGAAGCAGAAGTCACGATCATGGAGGTCCTGACGACGATCGAAACAAACACGCAGGACAAAGAGGCTATGTCGCGCACTACAATACAGTCAATGTGTTTCAATTGACGTTTTAAGCTGTTAAGTTTGGACATGGAGATAGTCGTCTTTGCCCAGCATGGCCACGGATAGGGCACGAAATTCCGAGGGTCGGGGATCAAAGCGAGACTCATGAGACGTCTGCCTCGGTCTCTCGGGTGGATCTGGCTACGTTAACAATGTCAGCCATGTGGTCGGCAACTGGCGAAGCTAGCTGGTTAACACACGTGGCCCAAACAACAATAGATTTCCGTAAACAAAGGTACAGCGTTTGCTAGCCGGGTAATAGTTGAGGAAGAAATACCTGACCGGGCCAATCGCCCCGGCGATTTCAGGCAATCAGCGGGCAGCCTCGGCAGAAATGCAATACCACTGACAGCAAGGTGTTTATTGACGCGCGCTGCCATCTTTACGATACGCCACTTTTTCCCCATCTGCTAGGCAATGCATGTATTCAGGAGATGATATTTTAGACGGCGTATGACGCATAAACAAAAGGCTTGGGTAGATAATTGAAACAAGAAAACTACAAGTAGCTGTTGGCGAAGGGAGCCAAAATCGGCGGACTTTGACGGTGTCAAATGGAGAATCCCCTAGTGTTTATCCCATAACTCAGAAACTGATTTCTAAACGTGTTTTTCCTGACTAGCATGTGGGCTTAATAAAATCGTCTAAAATAACAAGGAACAGGAAAGCGATGTGCAAAAGCTTCTGGCTACTTGCCCGCTTGAAGAAGAGTGCCGGGATTTTAAGGCTTTAATAGCGCCCCTTTCAGTCAGAAATCACTTCTACAATGGCAGGTTCCAAGAAACCCCTCGTATTTCCTTTTCCTACATATTACTCGAACCGACAGACCCTCAGCTCGTCATCGGTGCAAATACGTAAAACACAAGATCGCCCCAATTTAGGTAAAATGACGACCATGGTCCCATTTATCAACAGGCAATAGCTCCGCTCCATTGCAAGCAACGGTCGGTTTCATTAGACGGCATAACAGAAAGCGCCACATGCTTGTATAACCCATGTCACAGAAACGGTACGAAATTTACATCCTGTTCTGTAAAAAGCAGTCTTGTATTTCATCAGTCACATAAAAAATGGACGTTAAGCCATTTTCTGCGGGTGTTAGCTCCATAACAGTCGCTAATGCATTGGTCCAACAATGTTATGAATATATTGTTTGAATTAACCGCAACGTTGTCAAAAGCTAGTGAGGCCAGAAAATGCTTTCAATTACTTGTGAAGAACTCAGCTTATACAGTAATAATACAAGCAAAAGTCTGTTGATATGGCATGGTAAAGTTACCGATCAGAAATGCCAACCATAAATTATAATGAGTTTCTTAAACAATATTTAAGACACGCCACCGATGAACGAAAGTAAGAAGTTATGTAAAGTGAATCAGTCAATAGTTTTCAAATGCTATGTTATGCCGGTAATTTAACCAGACACCAAGTATTTATTGTCGGTAATTATGTATCTCAGTTTCGTTTTGATTGAAACTGTTCCTAGATGCATCATAGCGATTGGATTTAAGACGATGCATATACACATCGTCAAGCAACCCCCCCCCCCCCCCCCCTCCCCCATCCCCACCCCCCTCCCGACCGAATACTAGTTTGTTATCAGCATTAATCAGGGCGGGGTTTTGTCTGGGCAAAGGCAGAGGGCGACTGGTACCAACCAGAGGGCGATGATGAAAAGAGGGACGGGCTGCTCCGCGATAGGTATCTTAAATACATGTAGACAATATGACTGTGTGTAAACTCTGGGATGGAAATGTCAGAAGTCGTGTCACTGGACTGTTTACCGCACCAGCCACCTTTGACCCCTCCACTTACCGCGATAACACGGCGGTGCCCGACCTGACCACGTGACCACAGTTCTCCTCCATCCGCCCGGCCGCTATGGTCTCCACTACTGAACGTGGTGTCCAGGGCTCAGGCGGGGGTGGGAAGATGTGCGTGGGATAAACGACCTGGGTGATGATAGCACGGTTTACGCTACTTATCTGCACGTCAATTATGTTATTAGAGGTCATAGTCAAACAGATAAATATGGGAATGAAGTAACACAATTATGATTTATTTATACACAAATGCACGTTTATTATGGCCAAATTGGGCGAAATGCCAACAGGCCGGCTTCACTTTGTATAGTGTAGATCAACTAAGGATGCGAGCGAAAATTTTATTCCTTAACATTTATTGCTAGATATAACATCTATATCATGTAGCCGATATACCTCTAATATTTTGGGTAAGCTCAGAAGACGTTGCTTGCATATTTTGGTCAATATGTTTGTAAATGAATAGCTGCATTGTTATGATGGCATGACGCGACCTACGCGGCACTGCAGCCATGTCGTAGCGAACTTCTAAAGAAGTAAAGTACATGTAAATACAAAACCTATTTACTACAAATGGATGAAGCAGTCTGGGCACATATTGCTTTACCAAGTGAGCTGAATATAATAATATATTAACGTCTACAAATCCATTCCGTTGAAAGAAAAATAGAACATGGTCGGAGCAATACCCACAAATATTTTTGTTTTAGAAACAAATGTGTACGGCGGAACAACCAGCTGTTCAATCTTAGCTCCAAATACTAAACTACGACTGCTTCTATCAATAGCTGACACGAGGCAGACCACAGTCACCTAACTTTTGGAAGCACTGGTTCATACATTCAGGAAACCACCTTGCCTCCAGTGTGGATTACCGTGGGTTAGTTTTTCTGGGGTAGGTTTTAGTACATTACCGCTGGGGCAAGCAGGTCGGGGCACACACGGCCCAGGGAGCCAAGGTACTGGGGTTGTTGCGGTTACAAGGTTGACAGATGCGGCTATCTCAGACTAAACCCTACTATACACACCAATAACTTAGATTATTATCTAAACCAGGTTAGGTCTTAACGCATAACATGTCAAGCGGTGACAGGAGCAACATATCACCCGGTCTATTTATAAACAAATCTAGGTAGAAAGATTAACGGAATCGCGTCGAACGGTTGGTGTGTGCCGGAGTTAAGGGGATATGGTCAGGGGTGAGACTGATGAGTGGGAGGGAGGTGGAATAACCCGGGGGCATAGAGGCGAGGCGACTGGCAGGAGATTGCCGATGTTCGTCGCCATCGAGATCCTTGTGCTCCAGGAAACAAAAGTAGAAGCGATAATTCATACCACGTTTTCTGGCCCCGAAATGGGCTTCGTACGTGCTTCTGTGAGGTGGAGTATATAGAGTATAAATCCAGCAAGGTTCGAACTCTGGACCTCTTCAGCTGGAACTTATATAGGCACAATGGATGTCAACGACATCGTAGAATTGAGTCATCGGGTTAAAGAAAGCTTGAGAATTTACACCCGTGCTGTCGACGTTGAAAAGAGGCTTTCGCTGTTTTCAATGTTGTTCAACATCGTCTGAAGAATTTGAGAAAGACGATAACAAGTTTCTTTCAAGCTTTACTTCATATCATCTTATTCTTGAATAATACAAAACACAGCGTCGCAATTAACACAAATGTACCCGGTGCATCGACAGCAAGGCAAATCTGCGATTTTAGTCGGCAGGATCCGACATTGATCGGAGACTATGAGGACATTTGATTAGATACCAAGAAGATGTACACAGTTTTCTTAAGCTCAACTGACAATTTCTTCTGGAGTCTTAGGATAATATTTTCTTAAACAATAATATATTATATGATATAGCAAGATAAGGACAACAGTGTGATTGTTGCCAAATCGTCACACGTAGCCGATGAGGTACAGGAAAGACGTATAGTGAAATGGACGGGGTTCAACGCTATCTTGGTAGTATCTCATCCATACCGCGGCCAGGAAACTAGCACGGTCAAACGTCATAATTCAAGATCAAATTGGATCGTAAACGTCCACCTCAGTAACCTTTCTATAAATATGAACACATTCTATTTGTAAAGTAGCTAGTAACGATGGTGGGCAAAGAAAGTTGTCTAACGTAGCTATTAATTAATAATGGTTGGGAAAGAAAACTGCCTAACATGACTCTTATCGTGTATCTACAATACACCAGGGCAATAAAGCATAAAACAAAACACGTCAATAAATGGACACATGGTATGAAATATTTTTGAGCTCTTACCTCATTATAAAAAGGAAACAGGCGGTTCAACTATACTATGTTTTACGAGTAAAGGTATTTTTTAAAACTACAACCACTGTTCAAACCTGGTTTGTTTTTCTCCGCACTAAGCCAGTAGGTGTGGATTCCATGAGAAAGAAATCCGGCCAAGCACTCCCGTATGCGGTTTTTTCTGCTTTCTCGTTAAAGACGAGAAGACATTTGGAAGAGATAAACGTCAGGAGCCACAACATGTCGAATGAATCTCTGCTAGACAGACATGACTGGTAACCCATAGGCGTATGCATATTTCTGCTGCATCCTTTACGATTTGGGTGAACGTAAAAGGCACGAAATACAAGGTGGGATACCAGAGACAATAGGTATTTACGATTATTGTTAACGATGGCTTGACTGGAATTGACTTAAGATGGTTGGCATTTGACCTAACACTTAAAGTGTTCATATTATATGTAACAAGTTTAAAGGCATTCTTAATCATCATTTTTGCTTTTAATTGGAACATGGAACGTATATCGAGCCGCTTCTATCCATTGACGTCTTATACGAAAAATATAAATATATTTATTTCCTCAAAAGTATCATGATTGTTTTTAGGTACAGATTTTTACTAAATTGTTTGCCGTTCTAAAATGAGAAATAAATAAATCGTCTGACAAAAGCCGCATCTTATACCTTCATAGCTCTGGCGCTGCTGTGTGAAACCTACAGTTAAATGAAATCCAGATAAACCTCCTATACAAAAGCGTCGGCCACTTTTGCATGCTAATGATGCTTGATTACTCGAGATAGTCATGTAGCTACATTGTTTTGTACATACGAGAAGTTACAGTGGCTAATTAGGCTGCATGCCTGTAAGCAAAACAGATCAACAAACATTACGTAATTTACTTACCCTTTGGGTATGTCTCGGGTTCAACAGGAGTAAGGATTACAGGCTCCGTGGTATCCGCCCTAAGCAGCTGTTCTAGATGCCCCACAACCGCACTGAGGTTCTGCACCGTGTTCGACAGTACCGCATACTTCTCCGACAGAGAGACGAAATCGTCCCGCTTGTTGTAGAGGAACTGTCGCGTGTGTTGCAGTGTCACACTCTGTTTTTGCATCAAGGCTTTCGTTCCTTGAAGTTCTTTGCCCAGCATATCCAGTTTATGGGCCATCGCTTTTAATTTCGTCGACGACAACTGAACAGCATTGTCATTGTCTGCGGGAAGTTTTCCAAGTCTCTGTTCAAACACTTGCAGTTTTTTGTCCATCATTTGATTCACCTTTTGCATCACACTCTCACAGTTGCATCGTCTTCCACGCAACCGTCTTCTTTCCCGCCTTTTTAGCTTGTCGACGGCCTCGCTGGTCACTAGAACGCAGAGAAGTACTACTAGTCCAAACTCCAGGAACTTCATCTTGAACGCTGAACAGATAATCCCACAGAAAGCCTGGCTACCTAAAAGAAACACAAATCACGTGTACACTTTAACTCAACACCTGTACTTCTTCTAAGCTTCGTGAACCAGTCTTTGTTGCAGACCAGATGGTACTGGTAGAATAGAAATCCGCCTGAATCAGTGCGAAGTAGAACCGCAGTTTCAACGTGCACTGTTCGCCACCTAAGTGAATACGCTACATGAATGACTTCAGTAAAACGGAAGATAATTTATACTAGCTTTCTGACAGATCAGTCTCTTGTGCCGTTAGCGTGTGCAAGTTCAGCGGGTATCCTTAAGTTTCTGATCAACTCTCGGCTGTGACAGGCAGAAAAAGACCCCCCTCCCTCTGTAAGAATGTCAACTTGGGGGTTATGATACACAGGCCTGTCTCATATCGACTGGTAAATTAACTCCGATTTGTATGCGGGTCCCAACAGTTCATTCACACAAGCAGCTCATAATCCGATTAACAGTCAGGTCTGAGTCCGTGACTACGACCCCCCACGAGCGCGTCAACCTAAGCCAGACACCTAGGGATGTGTTAAAGACTAAAGAATATACACGAAACACCTAACTATTTGACAGCACTGCAGGTTCACTTCGCTAGCTTTATGTTTATTGTGTTCACTGTTGTAAATACTAAGCTCCAAGCGTTTGCAATATTCTATGATAATGATTAGAAAGATCACACCTTACGTACTTTAAGAAACTATGACAGTTTCCTGTGTAATCTATATCAGTATTCTTCCCTTATTTCTTACGCATGATTTATCATAGAAAATAATTTGTTTCAGAGACGAACACCAACAGATGCTTAAAATCTGCTTAGGCATGTGGGAAAATGTAGTTGTACTTATTCCATTCATCAGTTTGCTTGGAAAGTCCAGTCACAGTTCAACAAACTCTCATATTAAACACTGACATGATTAAGTATTTATTTAACTCAAGAATTTTTCGCTTCTGCGATGGCAGTCAGTTGTACGAGTAAGGGAAATGGTAGTACCAGGTTTCAACATCCAGAATCCCCTCATCTGACGTACAGATATGCACAGCGTATTGGTGGAAAACATGTGGTGTTCCACGAACGTTAGACTGCGCAAACTGTCAACAGAGCGACGTCGACCGCTTATTGTTACGAATGACCTTCGAACAGTCAGAGCGAGGGAATCTACAAGCCCCTTGTCCAAGATCGGGATTGAACTCGCACCCTGTGCGTGAAACTCTTTTAATCACTGGGCCACAACCCACTCTACGAGATGGTCATGGATATGCACGAGGACATCGGGCCTGACAGAGATGTATTATATTACTGATGTGTTCTCTTAATTAAGATTTTTGGAACTGGTGGAGATATAACATTTAGCGTTATGGGTTAGTCTTAACCATAACTATAAGACTCTAAACTAGTTTCTTAACTATAAGAAATAATTAAGCTTCTTCTCAGGTCTATTGAATCTATGTGTCGAAACAGAATTTCACGTACCAGCCGTCAACAAAGATGCACGTTCCAAGTCAATTATCGCCACGCCAATTCCCCAAAAACTAAGAAAGTATATATAATACGAAAATAGGGTAATAGCAGTCTAGGCTTTTAGGCGAATGAGCAAAAGCTGTTCACCATCTTCTTTTCAAGGCAATGCACTTCAACTACTTTTATAATAACTCATATTATGAGGGTCATACAAACATCTTAACTTCAAGCTTATACATGCAAGCTGTGCATTAATCATATAAGCTTTTTGTTGAAGAAGCTAAACGCTCAACCCTCGTGGATCTAACTCTTACAAGTTATAAAAGAAAACGACCACCCTATTGAATTTGATTCATAAGAACTCACCGAATCCTGGACAGAAAACTATGTATTTCAGGCTTACCTTGAAAAGTAGTCCCACTATTCTTCGCTCGCTCAGCCTGTGGATGATAAATGTATTCTGTTATATATCCGTGTGTGATTAGGATCGGTTCTGCGTACTATCAGCCTACGGCCCAAGTATGACAATCCAGTCTAGAGATCCGGGTGGTGTTGAGCAAAATGAACAGACGATCTCAAGGATGTGAACTATAACTGTACATGTCCTTTAAGGACGCCAGACTTTCAACAACTAGGCTACAATCGTTTGGCCTACATATACAAACACTATTGTGCTCCCATGCCGTTAGTTGATAAAACAAAGTTGAAAATCAAAGAAGGAACATGTTTGTCTGCAAATAATGTGTTTTCCTTAGATACAATAGCTATTGTGTGAGGCAAGTGGCTGAGTCGAGGAATAATTTGGGGCGATATTTATCTGTCGTTTGATGAGACCCCGGGAGACGATGATTTGGCACGCCTCGTGGCCTATGGCAGCAGACGACACACATACCGGAAATGGGGAGGACCAATAGTACAGTCCGAAACACGGACGGGTTTACATCAATTAGCACGAGCGGTAAGGATATCAAGGTAAACTTCGACATCCCCGCGAATCCGCCGAAGACATATGCTGTTTTCAGGTCACACATAGGCTGTTTTGTAGCAGATTGTAAAGAGCTTTCTTTGATCACACTTGCAGGCGCCTGAATTCAACGGGGAAAATTACAATACTTATTTGAATCAGCAATATAAACTAGTCTCGATGAATACATGAATGCTTGAAAAAAAAGGCCATATTCGTTTTTCAGACAGTCGCCTTTGTTTAGTGCAAATGTCGCATGATCACCCAGTACACGGGAGCTGGGTGCTAATTCCATGGGTTATTGCTGTAACCTAGGGGTGGCTGTGTTATTACATCAAACATGCAAATGAGGCTTATATTAGCCTGGCTGAAAGAAACCGACTGGCCCCTGCAATTGTATTCGAACTCACGACTCAGTATCTGTTATAATAGAACTTTCCATGTTGACCAATTAAATCAGGATCAGATTGATTTTGTTTTTAAATTTTAAATGAATTCACGTCATAAAAGAATTTCCTACTTCGGAATGCTTGGAGCTGATGACAGGCTTAATTTAAATGACAACTTAGTGCAACTTGGATAGTTCACTTAATGAAGACGATATGAACTGGTCAGAAATTTCCTGACGTCAACTCGAAATTTAATGTTGAGTTACGTCTCACGGTTTTCGTAACTATTTGTAAGCCGCTGTTTACTGACAATACAGGAAGTCAAACATCTGAACAAGACGACGTTTGTTTACGGCCAACAGGTTTGATAGACACGCTTAATGGTTAGTCCATCATTACATAAGATCAAAGCCTGGAGCATCTGAACTCTATAGTTGAAGATTTTTCAGCTCTGTCCATTCAGACTAACAGCTTAACTGCTCAACAACGGCTTAAGAAGAGAGCTGGGTATACAGTGTGTGAAGACATTATCAGAACACGGCAACCATGTACCGGGTCGTGACATTAGCAAGGTTACGCCGCCAAGGTGGGAATCCGCCAGCATTAATCTAATTGGTTAACCCCATGGCCAATATACCGTGACCGGCTAACAACACAACACTTGTACGGCAAACAAGGAAGAGGTGTGACCTGTGAACTTTTAAACTGCTCGAATAATATCGCGGTGTTGAGCAATTTCGCCAGAACCCTTAGGCTGTCGAGATAAATGGCTACATTCTCAGAATTGGACATCACCTCCCCCCCACCGCTTCCTACACACCCCATACACACACACAAAAACAAATGTGTTTCAGGCAGAAAAGATTAAGGGTATACAGGGACGCGGGTGGTAGAGCAGAGCACTGTTGTGATGTATTCCTCGACGCATTACAGATTTACGTAATTATTTACTTTCTAAACAGGAATGTTGTGATATAATTTTTTATACCATTGCCGTTTTACGCCGTAATGAAGAATGAGTCTTTTGTACGAGTCGCATTTACACCCTGAAAACCGAAAGGTAACCTGTATCCTCCTCACACATCCACATTGAAATGACCCAATTCAAATGTTATGTTTTTTACTATTTGATTCGTTTTCTTATCAAGATTTTTTGGACTAGTGGTACACTTTGGTATAACGTGTTATTTCTTTCCAGCAAAATCATATTCTATAAAATTTAACAAGGCCTTACGCATTTCAATCTTAAACCAAAAACCGACAGAAGCATCATTTGATACAAGTAACCTAAAGCCATTCGCCAGATACCTGGCAAACCTCTTGATTCAAAACTGCATCCGAATAAAAGACAGTTGAATTGAAACCAACGACCTCAATGCTGAGGGTATGAATGACTGCGACGGGCCACACTAGGGGGACATACTGCTATGACCGAATGGTTAGATAGTCCACCTTATTAAAGCGGTCCAATCGCCAAGTCAGTATGCTCAGTAAATTCTTCCTCGTTATACCATGTAGCCTCTTACTGGTTACTTCAGACCAGTATACTGTGGCTTGGGGTCTCATGTAGGTTGTCTTTAATGATAGGGTCTGGCGTTTAAGAGAATCAGCAAAATGAATACGTGCACACCGGCTACAAGGGAACCGTCATCATATGACACAAACAAATTATGCTGAAAGCGATGATCAACCCCGAACAAACAAACAAGAAGGTTTTTTTGTAACTTTGACACAGTCAGTAGTACGATAACTGATGGCACGGAATGTCGGATGAGCAGCTTACGCGCACAGGGTGTTTAGCGCAGCTAAGGTTGGGGACGCAATGGTTTGGATTTTCCACGTAAATTCGTACCGACGTCCAGACGATAAACCAATCAGACTGCGCTAACACCCGGGACGTGCTGAGTTGTACTGTCCTCACCGTGCAACCAGGTCGTTAATCGTCTTAGATACCGCGCTTCTCAAGCGATCCACGTTACCTGGTAATCTTTCCGGAAGTTGGGAAGAGGTGCGTGCTCAATGACTGGCAGAAAGACGTTGAGTTTATTTATTTGATTGGTGTTTAACGCCGTACAAACGATTGTCCCAGTTATATGGCGGGCATTTTTATGGAAAAAAGGATCGAGAATGCCCGGGGTAAGCTACAGCTCTCCGACGAAAAGGTGCTGCTGAATGAAGTCCTGACCTAAGACCGCGGCCGAAGCAGCAAAAGCTGGATTCGAGCACGCGACTACGCACCACGACGCAGAAGTTGGGTGGAAATGTGGGAAACAAAAACTTAGAAATAACAAATTTTAACATTTTTGTTGCAATTTCATCATTGGTTAAATAACATCAATGTTTTACGCTTTAAAATTCAGCACAGAAATAATGAGTTTGCTTCTGTGCGGATGGTAGTTGTAAATGTATGTGGCGAGTAGCAGATCAGGAGAAATTGTTACGCTGTAGGCTGAAAATTAATCGCCCATTACACAGACATGCACGACTTTAAACCTTCATATAGATACGTTGTTTACATTCCCTGGTTATATTGAAAGACGGTCTGCAAAGAGTACACACCTAGAACATTTGTGCTATAATTGTACACCACTTGATACTTTATTCAGTGGATCTTTCATCCGTCAATACTACTGCAGCAAGTTCGAATCCAGCTATCGCTGGTTATGCTTCCGATCTATATAGGTTTGCCTGGTACTTGGTGAGTGGCAGTGGTTTACCTTGGGTTTTCCGGTTTCCTCCACACATGAATTTTACCGCTTTCCTGCATGAGAAGAATTCGCGAAAACGGCCTTAAATAAACACCAAATAAATAAACAAATCTTTCATTCGCGTGTCATATGGCGTAACTCACTGGGGAAAAATGGAGAAAAGAATGATAAAACGAGAGTCATCAAAGATTCCAATTTCGACCCAGTCAAAATGTTAAACGATGGAATATATTATAGTTCGTGTTTATACCCCTCATGCCCACTCTGTCCTCTTTTCTGGATTGGACCGTGGGAGTGACCATGTGCTAGGGTTTAACAGGTCTAACCTTTTAACCATTCAGTAAAACGCCATTACCTTGCTCGAATAAACTCATGCCAGATGCCATCAGCGCCTTGAGAAAAAAGCTGAGCTGTATTTTAGCACCTGGGTATAAGTGGAAGCTAAAACTCAAGGCAGGTGTTTCCGTGAATTCTTTTCTAGCAGTAGTATGAATTCCTTTGACAGTTCTAAGTTTGCAATTTTAAGTAAACATGTAGGATGCTACAGCGTTGTATACACAAAACTAGTTTAAAAGTTACACGAATCTGAAGTTTTTTGGGGGTTGTTCGCGATACCCAGAACTAACTAATTACCTACGTCTTTAATGTGTCAGGCTTAATTTGTTTCCATTAAAATTTGCAATGAAAGTCGGTTTACGTTACCTTCTTCACGAGACTTTCCCCGGTGATTCGGTATGTCCAGCCGATGGGTGAAGGTCACACAGTGTACAGAATCCACTTTCGGGCCATAATAATATAAATCTAGAACTGTAAAATAGAACTAGCAACCTCCTTGTTTGGTCAGTTGGTATTATCCGAGTTAAAACAGCACGTAGGCAAAACCATGCATTTGCTGCAGAGACCACTTCTTGTAAAAATAGAAAAAATAAACACTCTCTTTTCAAATCTCACGCGTCTAGTACTTTTAACGTAAATCCAAGAACTACAACATTGGACGTGACGCGGGTTGCTAGCAGGCTTAGCAGTTGTACTCCACTCTCCTCACAGAGTCAGTGGCTGTTCTCGTGAAAATCTCGCGTTTGCCGGTCGACCTTCCGTATAACCGTTCCGCAGCCACTCTACTGGCTGAACAGAGCAGCTGTCAGCTTTTATCCAGTCCAGCATTTCTCGCCCGTTGAATCTGGGACGCACAACCTACTGTACAGTGGTGATGAGGTGGTACGGCCCTCTCGGTGAAGTACGCTACTATTAACAACCGGCTGAGCGGCGGCTTTGCCAAACTCCGAAGAAGTCAGCGAGTTCCCGTGCTGCCATAGCCTATTACTGTGATTCAGTTAAGCCTGTATTTGTTACGGCCGAGGAGCCATTTCATGTCGCGAGCAAGCTGTGAAACAAATTAATGAACTGTAGTTCAGTCAAGACTTCCTCATCCGGAAGACAGACGCAGTTGACTGTAGCAGAACTACCCAACACAATGGGCATACAAATATGAAATGCTGTAAAATATGATACCGACGCATTTGGTTTCTATCGAGTGTCACATGTTTAGCGTCACACATACACGAGACGCTATAGAATGTTTTCTACTCTGGATTTTACTACGCCAAAAGCGCGCTTCCTTTCTCTTTTTATTTTAAGTAAAATTAATATCATAAAAATCTCTTTAATTTCATGAATTTCAGCCAACGTATATATTTCCTGCGGATTTGTATGTGATCTGTGCGCCGAAACAGAAATTCGTATACCAGTCGTCAACCAATAAGGACGTTCAGGGTCAATACCTGCAAGGCCAATTCCCAAAACGACGTTTAACACAAACTACCAAAGAACTGATAAAGTATATAAAGAACGAAAATAGGGCGGAATCATACAAAAAGAAGCAGTCAACAGTTTTTAGTGATGTAGGAAAGACACAGGGTATATTCTAGGCGACTGAGAAACAGCATTCATACCGTGGACCATGCTTGAATATAAGTTATCGATAATAAAATATGTACCTCAGTTGCGCTTTAATTGGAACTGTTCATATATCCAAAGTGGTCATCTAAATCAGCATGATGAATATACAGTCCCTAGCCCCGTAACATTTTTTGTGTTCGTGTTGCACTCCACTTGTCTCCAATCATAAAGCAGACGGCCGTCGCCTAGGAGAAATATTGAATATGTTATTAAACACATTAACATACAAATGCATTGTATCTTGACCATATTTGTATACAACTTTATCGTGTTCTTAGAATTGCAACGCGCGGATGGTTATGGGTTCCCCAGGGCAGGCCGCTGTCGTTTAAGTGAAACATTGAGTACGGTGTAAAACACAAATCAAATAAATAAATATTCATAGAATTAACCATTATTATTTAGTTATGCACATGATGTGTTACTACTCGCAAAGAAAAGGAGATCGAAACTAAAATCCAGTATCAGGAAATTGCTCCCACATTGGATGTTTCGCGTTACACATTTCAGAACGTTTATTTTCATTTTGTCGAATTGACTCTCTCATAGTTGTACTGGCTGCCCCTGTCAATAGCTGTGCGAGAACCCGATCCTTACAGCATACATGTGCTTTTATTCTCAGTGAGGACACGAGTACTAAGCAAGGTGTTTTGGATATTCAGCTCCGTAGATTTTAGACTAAACAGTGGGCACTGCCTGAAATCATACATGCAGTTGTAATTATGCCTTGAGCTACGTTGGTAGTCCTAAGAATTGTGCCTTGATAGTACATGGGGCTCAGACTGCATATTCACCACACGCTAGCATATGTAAATTATTCGGAGTTGTATAAAGTGAAACCGCATTAATGAAACCAAAGGCTTTGAGGAGGCAACTGATGATCAGACAGGGAACTTTGAGCACATACATTTATTAGGTTTTGAGATGTATAAGTTGCTCACGTGACTTTAATCTGTGAATATACCCAAATTTCTGCCAGATAGAAGTGAGAACTTTTCACAAGGGTTACATGTGCGTTACTGCTGTCGATGAATCCTGTTCGTTTTGTATGTTTTGTATTGTTGCAGTTGAGCATTACCTATCAAGTTCAAGTAAAAAAAAGCGATAGAAAACATTCGGAATGTTTTAAAAAACAATCCACAATAAAGATAACTGCTTGAAGAAAAATCCGTTTTGCTTACGTATAACGGTTTGCCAATAAACAACCAGGTACTCTGAAGCTGTCACGGGCGATAACCGCGTTTGACATCAAACATAACACAGATGCTCTCAGCGTTCATTCATCATGACACAAAGACGATGACAGATTAATGTATGCCGTAATGTTTGCTTGTGTATCAGGTACACAAATATCAGTTCTCGGGACGAGGAGAAGAAAACCACGTGGTCTGTGGGTGTGCCCCGCGAGTTGAGCCACACGGGGTGGGAGGGGGGGGGGGGGGATGGATAGCATTCATAAAACAGGGCGAGCTATGCGAAGTGTGCGGTGTCAGAAACAAAATGAAAGCCATTTATAAACGTATATTATTTTTTCTCTTATTGCCACATACAGTTATTGCATTATCGTATTTTATATTACCATCAGTCAGCCATATTTGTCTCAGTATTATATACATGTATATACGCTTATCTAGCTATGTTTTTCAAACATGTAAACATGTTTGACTTTTATCCCGCCTTACAGTTATCTATGTATATAACTGAAGATGCCTACTGTTATCTTCCGTATTGTATTCGATTGTATACACCTGTACTATTACTCTTTGCGAATAAACAAACAAACAGACAAACAATTAATGCTGGAAACAAAAATCTTTCATGCCTTTCATTTCTACAAGTTGCATATAAACAATTAGAAAGGAAAAGTACGCTAAATTTCATATTGGCAAATGTCGTTGTATGTCAGTTTACCATGAAATCCGCGTATGCTCACTGAAAACTCATTTCAGGAAACAACCAGCTCTGCAATTAACCAAACCTCAGTGAGAATCTGAAACTAAATCACCGACAAAAGGCAGTCTACCTTTCAGACTGTGCCCACCGATTATTCCGGTGCTACCAGTTAAGAGCAGACAGGAACATTTCCCACAATCGTAACATGGCCACCTGTAGATAAGAGCAGAAGAGCGCTCTATGCGAGATGCAGATTGCTCAGCTTCCCTGGAGAGATAGGCAAGAGTTCCAACATTACCGACAAGCGCATTGATCACATAATAACAGGAGATGGTACAGATATGACTTTCTTCATTTGGCTAATGTCGCAGTAATGAGATCTGGAACTAGCTGTTATTACACCGACTGTATATACCGGTTTAGAAGCATAACAAACATCAACCAACCATCAAACAACCGCCCGTATCTACACGAAGCTGCACTTACGTGGCTTGTTATCGGACCTCTTAATTTATCTTCCATTTCACCACACCAAATGAGAGCTAGTGGTTGAATAATAAGCGTTATAACTGTTGCACCATGTGTGATGTCTTCGTGTGACGAGCAGCTCTCAGGGTTAAAATGTCTGGCTACCACGCAAAGCCAGTCTGATAGTGGTGATTGTCTTTATACTGATATCATGTATACAGGTGATATGGCTTATATTCGTTCGTTAATCTAAACTTTTAAGAACAAATCACCTGGAGAATAATTAAATATTGCATTTGTGTTGCGCATGTACTTGATGCCATTTTTACCTTCTCAGTGATATTCGTGTGTTGCATGCCTACGGGAGAACATTGTTAAGAAACCGTGAACAGCTTGGTTTTAACACTGTTCAGTCCGTCTAGGACATATTAACGCTCAGCCAAGGCTACTTTGATGCCACTATTCACACAAGATTGATATGTTTTTACGATCCCTCAGCAGGAATATTCGGCTTCGATTTTCGTGAAATAAGTTCGATGAACGACATGCAGCGATGAGGTCTAAAAGGCTTTAAAAAGGAGGAGTAAGATGAATTTACCGGCTGGACTACCATGAAAGAACTATCGCCCTTGACTGGATTCTGACAGACCTATAAAGCCATGACAGATCCACCGATAGCTATGTTGGAGCTTGTGGAACTACAGACCTGTAATCAGTTATTTTGCTGAATACATAAAGGGGCTGATACAAGAATCGAATGCAAAATGTACTAAAAGTTACTACTTGTTGAATGTTAATAGAAAATTACTGGATATACTGGGTATCTCTTCAATAAATGGGACAAATATAATTGTTCGTTTCAGTAATGTTTCAGTAATCTTATGTAAAAGTTGTGTTGATAAGATCTGGACTTCTGTGAAGAAGATATCCTGACACTTCATCTGGAGGTTAACCGGAAGTTCTATGTAAACGGTGGACAGAAGCGGAAGTGACTTTGTCAAGGAGCGTTCAGATCGAGGCCTGATCATCACAGTATGGAGGAGAACGATTAATATATAAACTGTCCCCTGAAGCAGCGATCTTAGATAGAAAAAAAAAATATACCAGTAACAAGTGACATACATTAATCGTCAGGTTAAATCGGTTACTGGAGGAAGAACTGCTGATGGTGTCAGTGTGAGTATTACTGATTGTACGTGATTGCCATTTGTAGATAACTGTTCTCGTTCTGTGACACATGTACATGTACCTCCTTACGAATCGTTAGCACATGTATCTGCGACATACTACTGTAGCGTGCACGTGGTTGTTTCTTTCACGATGAAAGTGTCCATGGAATCTGTTGACAAACTGCCCTGTGCATTAAAGATTTAATTGTTGCTAATAGCAAAAGTTTATTTCAGTGACTTTACGTAAGATTGTGTACTCGTCCTTTCCTATACACATCTCAACAGAAATCTAGGTTGTAAACACCATGCGTTTAGGCCTGTGTGCATGTGTATAGGCAAACTGTACTTCCTGCACCAGTCGTAAATACAGGGGAAGGGTGTGTTCAATGGGGAACAATGTTTGACGTCCACACCACATGATACCGTGACAACGTCCATGTTCCGCTCGACAAGTTCTTTGTATACACAATGACGTTATCTAACTCTAAGACTTTGTTGAATTAAATCTAAACAAATTAGAGGACAAGCGATGTCTCAGACGATAGGACACAGTTTGAAGAGTTTATCTGCACGCGCGTACAGCTGACGTCATAACAGCGACGTGGCCTCCTGCAGGCCCCCGATTATGGCTTATAAACTGCCAGGAGTATTTTTCTCCAAAGCCAGTGTAATTAAGCTTGACAACTGTGAGAACGATAGCCTTTGGTACACTTATCCCGTATGTAGAGAACACTATCAAGGCAAAGCCAAGGAATATCTGGTTTCAATTTGACACAAAGACAATAAAGATATACCGATTAGTACATACGTATCCAACTGCAGGGTGTGGTTATGCCCGTAACACTTCAACAATTATGAACTGTATTAGTCTGGAACGGCCGCTGAAAAACCGGACGTAATTAGCAGGGTTTTTTTTAAGCCAAGGCTGTATTATTTGCGTCTGCATGATTCATTTTAAACTGTATACACAGCGTCTGATATACCACGGAGCTTTCAAAGACGTGTGTATGAATGAAATCAAGGCAAGTTGCAAATCAACCACTAGGTATCCAAGCAGAGCCTTTGCAGCTAACTAATTCTTGGTATAGATGTTTTCAGACATGCAAATATGAACGGACAAAGTTAAGGCCAGAAGACTTAACAGGCGTGCGCATACCATAACAAGCAGTCAATAATTGCTATACACCAATTTCCAAAACCACGTTTAATACAAGTTAAACCAAATTAACACAGTCTAGTGCAAAGAGTAGGAATCAATAGATTCCGACCATCACAGAAACACACAAGGAATGTGAATGAGGAACAAATTAAAACAGTATCCAAGTCGTGTACGGCATGTGTTCGTTCATATATATATATGATATATATTCATATATATATATATTCATATATATACGTCGTCGCCGTTAATCAAAACGTGCATCTCAGTTGAGCTTTGATTACATATATCCAAGGTGGGGGATAGTTTTAAAGAAATGTCTATACTCCTCCCTGGATTTATAATTACGAGATAATTACAAGATGCAAAAACTTTCACTGAATATACTTATTTTGTAGTTAGACCAGAAATGCAACGAGGCGAAATGTGTACACGTCATGTGTAACAAACTTCGTTATATTGCTATTCAGGTAAGGATAATTGATGATGTCAAAATTGAAATTATCGCTCTCGCCGTAAGGGTAACGTACAACATACAAGTGCAGGTAAGATTTTCTGTGTTTTCTGCTAAATCAGCGAAGGTGGATATGTTTCTTGTAGCGTTCATCAGCTGTGTATTTATAGTCTAAAGCCCTAAATCTTTTGCAGCTTACAAGAGTAAATTTATGTCGTCTGTATATCTTTGTATATCTATCCCAACAGCCATGTATTTTTATGTAAGGCTATCACCAACAAACAGAAATATGGAAAAACACTAGGCAAACTTTATTTTAAAATGGAAACTGTTGAGTTCCGTGAAATGTAAATCGAAAAGTGTTTAACAGTTTCTGGAGACAATTACCGATTGTCCTCATTCGAAACTGTGTGTTACAAATCTCGAGTGGAGTTTGTAAAGAAAAATCCAGACTATGTGCTAGATGAATCAAAAAAGGGAAGGCAAGATAGAGGAAATGCATTTCTTTGAACTGATTCATCATTCAAAAGATTGCCAAAAAGACAAGATATCAATATCTCTCATGAGGCAATGTCCACTTGCAATGAAGATCTGGTCTTTTCTAAGGGGGACGATGTATTCAATCCCTGAAGCAAGGAAACTATTTTCCAAAATGCCTGTCATTGGTTTGTTTTATGAATTGATTTAATCTTCAAGAGCTCCTGGCCTGACCTTTTTCATTGCTACCCAAGTGAAGTATATGAACGACCGTCGGAGAATAAGAGAACAAAGAGATCAAATTGTCGTTGGAAATTGCACTGGACAGCACAAGTAATGTTTTTTTGTCTACCCAGAGAAACCAAGTCCACAACGTTGTTTTAATTCCTGCACAAGATCCTGTAGATCCTGAAACTAGCCAATCTGGTTTCAATAAAAACAATCAAAAGCAATGGGAGCCATATACCACTATACACTCAGCTCCGTGTTTTATAGCTCATACATTTGTTCACATAACTGTATGTTGAGACAGGGACATTAAGATCTGACCGATAAACATCTTTACGTGAGACATTAGGTTGCCGTAAACCACTTATTTCTTGATGTGTTTAGAGTCCCATAAAATGAATTCGTCGCTGTATGGATGGACATCCACATAGGCATTAGTATTTTTCTGCAGTTATCTGAGAATCTGTAAGAGCATCCCCATATGTAACACACAGATACAAGTAGGATATACAGCATTTTGGTTTACAGCAAACATCAGCATCTGGACAACTTTGAAGTCTATGATAAAAATGATATCTTTGACACTATCCCATGAGAGTCGACAGTAATCAAAACTAGAACACTGGTATTTTTACGTAATATACGAAAAAGCTTTTTTATCTACATATTGTCTACAGGAAAGCTTATGTAGTTACATCTGCCTCCATAATAATCTCAACATGTCTCTCTAATGTCATCTGGTGTCATTTGTAGGCATTTCTTTTAGACGCAATATCTCATTTGGCTATATAACAGCACCCATGTATTTAACTCACTAAAACAGCATTTCAGCAAAGTATTTTTGATATTTTTTTAAATAAATTGGCTGTGAACTTTTTCTGTACCGTGAGAATCACGTCATCCAAACTGATCGACACATCTCTTGGTTATCTTGGTTATATACTGTGCGTCTATCTCTTACAGAAAGATAAAGACACAAGTATAGTGGTGACGAGAGGCAGATAAGTTAACAGATTTCTTCTATATTTATTTGATTGGTGTGACTCATACGACGGCGGCCAGCAGTCTGGTGAGGGGACACCGGGCAGAGCCCGAGAGAAACCCACAACCATCCGCTGCATGAGCTGGACTTGAACTCACAGCGAACGCACTTGTGAGAATCTCCTGGGTCATTACGCTGCGATAGCGCGCTAACCAACTAAGCCAAAGAGGCCCCGTTTTCTTCTATATATTATGTTATCTGTTGCTCTGAAGTTAGGTTGTTCCTGTATCCATTCCCCGTTGGAAGAGAAGCTCAAATCTGACATATCTCAACATAGTGTCAAGCGAGTTTTTGTTACGCAAATAATTTGTTGCTTCTATATTGTATTCCTAAAATGTGCATACATCCATTCTCGGATGAAAGAGCAGTTGAAATTTATCTGATCATAACACAGAGTTGACGAGCTTAGGTCAAGCAGTCACTGCGTTTGTGGTCGTCAACCTGTATAGAGTTTTACGTTTGCTCATTGCAAGGTGTGTCTGGAAAACCGGCGTTCCCATGCAAATCACTGGCTTCTTGCTCTCACTTTCCTCAAGATGTCTTCCAGCTGCACGTTTCTGCGCCTTACCGGCTGATGAAGCTGTCTGTTAGCTGTAACACTCATGTGTCTTTGTTTATTTATTGCCAACCAGACGCACAGTTCACGCCGAGATTCGACTGTTTCATAGTGGTCATAAGGATCAAACGGTGAATACATTACGTCAACAATAACACCTTTACGCAATCCAAGACTTGGATAAATATTTTCGCGACATGCCTGTGGTGGGTTAAATCGTCGTTTGGAAAAAGAAATGTTTGTTGTGAAAGATGCTGTGTTTCTGGCCTGTCAGCACTGGATAATGCCAGATATATACAGACGGTCATCCTGTCTTTCATCGTTACATCATATAGTTGTCAAAGGGATATACGCTTCAGCCGGCGGGGCCTGAATGTAACGAATGGTGGAACATTCAGGACTAACAAATATGATCAACGTTAAGGTTTCATCACATACCACCAATCTTTAAATGAAGGATTTTGTAACATTGTAGAACGCGTGTAATCCATTGTCTTTTTTGTCTCTGCTAGCCTAATTACTCACTTTATTTGGTTGTTCTGTTTGTTAAAGTGTCTGATTATGTATCACTAGCTTTTATATATCCACCTCGCATTTTAGTGGCCAGTGTCTAGTAGGCGTGTAATTTGCTACTATTTACGCATTTACATGAACAGTTAGAATAAAATCCTGACTGAGGTCAACTGACAAGAGGCCGTATTTCACCGGTATCATGTGACCATTTGCCAGCTATCATACTTTCGTGGCTACTCTGGTTTTACTCTTTATGCTTACGCATTTAATAGCCTAGTTGTATCGCTTTTGTCGAGAGAGCCTATAGCTGTACTGTCTTTGTCGAGAGAGTCTTTTGTTGTATCGCCCTTGTCGAGAGAATGTGGTTGTACCATCTTGGCAGAGACAGCATCGCTGTATCGTTCCGTTGAGACTGGTTAGCTGTACCGCCGTTTCTGCGACTAACTACTCTGCCATTTCAGGCATATCATACTCTTACGTCGTTTAATTAACGTTTGGGTGCATCCACACCACGTTATAAACTTCATTAAAGTCCGACAACTGGAACACAAGTGGTCAGGTGTTACAACGTACAAAAATAGAGAAGATCAACTATACACCGTGACCTTTGGTGTTGTGTTGAAATGAAGAACGCAGATGCTATTAGTACCCACAAACAAAAACTCAGCGCAAACAAAAGCAAGATAATATAGCCCCTCAATTACAGACAGGTTAAAGTAAACGTCGGACATGCCTCCCCCACACCGAGAAAAGGATCTAAGCGATGAGGCATCTGTTGACCAGAAGAGTGGAAAGAGAAGTGGGTCTAAAAATGGCACCCCAGGATACTCGAGGGGGAGTTTTCGATGAGAGCAGTGGTTATTGGTGGAATGACTGGAACAGGCATGGTTGTGTGTGTATTTGGTGCCGGGATGACAGGAGGAGGTGCTATGCTTTCTCTTTGCCTTACATCCCGGGTCAACGCCAGGGCGAACACGTGTGAACGGTTTAGATCTCAGAATAGCTGCATCCTCTCAATCACCAATCCATGGTGGCTGTTCAGGCTCGCACCGACTTGACGAGGAAGACGGCAGGCTTAGGACGGCAGGGGTGGGTGCTGGCGCACCGGCGTGGGTGGGGGCAAATCTGATATTGCTTTAGTTTGTCTAAGGGCATACATCGATGCCTTGTTGACGGAATAGTCTAATGGGGGTTATTCCAGAAAATCACTGCATGCTTATGTCCTTTAGCAAAGAGATCCATTTCGTAATGATCTGGCTACTGCTTTACATCAGGACGATAGCCGATGGTTTTCTTGGGACAGTTTTTTGGGGTGGCTTATCCGGTTTGTTTTCCCCAGGCGGTTCTTCTGGGTGCTTTTGTCCGGGTGTTTTTCACCAGATGGTTCCTCTGGGTGGTTTGTCCGGGTGGTTTTCACTGGACGGTTCTTCTGAGCGTTTTGTGGGAGTATTTTTTACCGGACAGTTCTTCCGAGTGGCTTTGCCCAGGTAGTTTTCACCTGTTCTTCTATGTGGATTTGTCTGTGTGGCTTAGCCTAGGTGATTTTCACCGGACGATTGTTAGGGGGTATAAGAGTTATGCGCAACACATGGAGGTCATTGGAAATGGAGACACGAGTTGGATAGTGATTGCACTTATTCGGCTAGAACATACCTTGCACGGTCATTCAAAGATGTTGGCTGCTTCACTTTCCATGATTCCGTCCTAATTTCGTACTTCATATATCTTCTTAGTTCTTTGTGTTCAACGTTGTTTTGGGCAGTGGCCTTGCGATTATTGACCTGGAACATCCATCTTGGTTGGCGGATGGTATACGAATGTTTGTTTCAATGCACAGATTGGATCATTTGTAAAAAAGTAAGTCACAGAATAGCAATTCGGCTGGGAAAGCCCGGTAGGTTTATATGGAGTCCAGTTTCCTCAACCAGTGAACACGGCCGAAGTCATGGAAATGAAGCATTGTTGTGTACGACCAATACAATAAATAAACAAATAAAATAAAATCAACACAGTTTACTGAATTATTTGATCAGAGTTTATCACTTCACCTCGACTGCTGTTGTTGCATGTGCTTTTAACATGGTTGAATATATGCGTAGAATACCAGTCGTCCACGACAATGGACGTTTCACTAGTCACTTCAATATTCTCTTAAACAAAAGTTAATATTAAACCCAGATCAAACAAAGAGAAATAACTCAGTACATAAGAGAAGTCATTTATATACAGTAAAGGAGATTCGCAAACCGACAAGAATTATTGCAAAAGACAATCTCTTGACATGTATACCGTGATAACATATCTGAGAAAACAACTCGGTTGAAAGGTGTTACCTATAGTCCAAGAAAAAATGACGTCATCAGTGGGTGTTTACTCCACGATCTTTGACCTTTTTGAAGTCACATCTGTATTGCTGCAAGAAGGAAACAATTTGATAAACGGCTCTCATTTATTACCTCGACCTTCTCGGCATCTGCTGTTTTATAGGCTTTGTGAGGAAATTTGAGTTTGAAATCGTGATGAAGACCAGATCTGTTGACCCAGATGTAACTTACATCTAATGAGACAGAAACTCCGGTACACTTGATAAATATAATGTTTGTCAACCTAGTTTGTGGACCCGGTGACTGTCTGACCCAGTTTATAACGTTCTCACGTAACAGAAGTAGCACAACCCGCATGCGTTATGGTTGCGTGAACAACTTTTAAAAGTGGTGTAACATAAACTTATGTCAGAAAGAAAGACAAACTTCGTGATTGTGGCATTATTTTCGTTACGGGTGGAGTCAACACCTACTTTGGAAATAATGTTTTGTTGATGTTTTTTTTTTTTTGGCATGATGAACCAACGCCTGCTTTCGGATGTGAGACATGAGATAGCTACCATTGTCTTGTGTAAACAGAGCATCTAAAAAAGACGGCAACGAGAGGAGAGTGAAACTGTTCCCATAGGGTAAATTGGCTTCAGGCCGTCAAACAGGTGAGCCTTTCCTGGCCATAGGGGTTATCACGCCAGAGCAGCGCAATGGCCCTGAAGCCTTCCACCAATGCGGTCGCTATAAGTTCAAGGCGAGCTCATGCTGGCTTCCTCTCCGGCCGTACGTGGTAAGGTCTGGCGGCTACGTGCGGATCGTCGCGGTTTTCCCCGGGCCCTGCCCGGTTTTCTTCCGCCATAATAGTCTTGAGTACGGCGTAGAACACCAATGAAATAAATATATATCAAATATCTTGGTTGAACCAAGAGCAGTGTTCCCAAAGTAGCCTTTGACACGAATGAACATGTCTTATAACGTTTATCTGAACTAAACAACATCGTGTAATCAGTTTTGTTTCATATAAACGAGCGGAGCAAAACTAGTACAAGAAATATCTATTGTTGGCTGCTAACCAACAGGGAGATCATTTAGTTCGCGTTTTTTTTTTCGTTATCCGTGTACTATTTCCTTTAAAACCTGGCTGTATTACCATAATTACATGTACTGAGTGGAGCTGTCTGAGTGGAACATAACGACCATCACATGGAACGTTCAGTTTTGGCTGACAGCGAGTATACCAGTGTCTTTTTTGACGCATAAACACATGGTCATATCCACTGTCTCGCCGTATTCCGGATGCACAAATGACAACCCCTTCCTGCAGGGACTTCTTAAGTTTACAAATGTTCAGCTTCTCAACTTTCTCCATCGTTCTTCTGCTCTAAATACCTTTGGATGGAGCACTTTCAGACGCACATGCTATAGTAAATATAATTATTAATATTTTTTATATTTAATTTCTGACAGGTCACGTGATACGGTAGGCCTCATTTTTACTTTCAGCGACAAAAAGAATTGGGAACTAATACTTGTATAGATGTATTTGGCCTTTGTTGTTATGCTGTGCAGCGCGAGAAACTTCACAGGTTTTAGGTTTTATAAATTGAAGCCTTACTAATTGAGTCCATGCATCCTCCTTGGTGTCAATCAGTGTTGCTGGTGGTGTTGAATTGCCTAAATACGTGAACCAATATTTACGGATTACGTCTTCCTGTGGATATGTGACAGCAGAGGCGTAAATATGCTTCACATTTTTCTTCACGTATTCAGGCTTTTGATGACTCACCAACGACACTGTAAAATATGAGACGTCGTCCACGTACATTCAAGCACACCGGTGCATTCAAATCCGAATTTTTACAGATGGGTAAAGATAGGTAACCTGATAACCCATATATATACAGTGACATGGAACAGTGAACAGTATAGCACGTGGGTGGCCACTATTATAAGAGAGCAGTTGTTTACAATCTATGGCAATGTATGTACTCATTAACAGGACGATATACGTGTGCCATTCTTTCAAACTCTTTCACTGAGCGAGTGCAAGCATGCATTATACAGGTGATCCATCCTCGGTGTATATATCAAGATCTGGCGTGCTTTCATGTACCGCTCGGCGGAAAACCTCACCAAACGGCGGAGCATGACTTAAAACGACCGCACATCGTTTTCCCGGCAATTGGCCTGAAACCGAAAACAGCAAGCTAATTGCAAATTGCACTTGTTTAAGCATTAACGTGAACAGTCATAAGAAGAGCATAACTGAATTTATGCGTCGTAACAAATATTCCAGCCGCCATCCATGATGGACGTTCCACGTCAACCACCGCCTGACCAATTCCCAACACGACGTTTAACAAGAACTACCAGATCTGAGAAAATATATGCAATGCAAAATTTGGACGGAATTATTGAAAGACGAACAGTCAACAGTTTTCAATGAAATTGGAAAGACGAGAGATTATATTCATACATCCAGCGTGGCGATTCACAGGCAATGGGTGCAGACATTTACAAATCATCACGCTGTTGTCATTGGTGTTACTCTCTATGCTGTTGTCTTTTCTATTTTAAACCAATAAAGTGGTCTTAAGAACTATATTTATTTTATAATTCTAAGCAGATTTACTGTCCCATAAAATAAAGGACCTGGTACGGTAAGGGGGAGAATCGTCCCCAGAGAGATAAGAAAGTGAAAATTTCAAATTCCCAGCACAATTCTATAAGTTTATAATGTGATCAGTTTTGTCATACTTTGAAAATCGTATTCTACCATGATCTGTCAGTCATGCTTCATAGTACAGCGAACTAACTGAGTCTCTATGGAGAAAAGATTTTACCCCAAGGAAGAGTTCGATCCTTTGTGGGGTTATTTATTTTCTCTGGCAAAATACTTTTATAGTGAGTAAAGATTTAGGCTGTATTGCATTAAATAATTGGTTTCATGAAGTAGAGTGGGTAATTGTTAATCCATCATAATGTGTGGCAGCTATATCGAAATCATACGTGAACGCTGGTTGAGAGCACATGTGGTCCTTTAGTTATCATTAACATTAACATGTTATGAGTAGCGGAAATATAAAGCTAAAGACAGTTACGTGTATGGTGTAGTATTTTTCCCTATTCTTCAGTGACTAAGGCAAAAAAGATATTTCGGTGTGACTGGAGCAGGCTACCAATTTTTCGATTTTATCACCTATGCATTGCTTCAAAGCAGTCTTGCTATAAAACGGGAAAAGGGAAGTAAAACATAACTGAATAAAGAAATAGCCTTACGAGTGTGTCAGCAGCTGTCAGTCACAGATATATTCGGTTCTTGAGGTGCACAGATTTTCGCATTGTGGACGGATTCCACGCCTTACCATACCAGGTCCTTTACAATCAATTATGTGGGATAATATCCCCTTTGTTTCAAAGAGACTAAGTTTGCCTTCGATCACAGAAATAGATGGTAATATCAAGTTGTAGTACACGAACTGCGTGCATGATGTTAAATCTTGATCCTTCCCCTCTTTGCAGAGTTGGTGTTATCAATATAGAATTCAAGAGGTGTTTATTTTTCATGGAGAAGCACAGATAAAAGTGATGTAGGTGAACAGTCCCAGTTTTGTCATTACCATCTCTACCATATGTCCATGGTTTACCCCGAAATAAACTCGGCAATGCTTATCAAACGTCCCTATGAACGACGGACAGTAGGGGAGTGACCGGACGTTGTGATTCGCTGTTGGATTACACGGCCCAATGCTAGACTTCCTGGTGCTTATAAACAAGGAATACTTCACTGAAACGTGTTCATTTTATATGCAAAATAGCGATTAAGTCTTTCGTCACAATGGGTTATTTGACTGTGGTGACAACAAGCATTCAGGACTAGGGCATCAGTGATACCGGAAGTCCAGCTGAAAGCAACGAGACTTCTTAACTAGCATCCCCACGGCACCCCAAGTAACTATAATACACGTACAATATCCTTTTGCAGTACTCTGGCATTCCACGCAACGATAATGCTTGTGTAAACTGAGCGTCATGTCCAACATTTGCATATAAACCACGAAGTGGCCTCCCACTTGGTAATTGAAAGACTATACGCATGATTTTAAATCTTAACTAGGGCACAATTTAATACAAGAATATGTAAGAAATTAATATATAAATAACATTGAAGCTGATAACTTGTAAGGTAGAGATAATCGTCAATGCTCAGTGGTCAAAGGAAGATGTGCTAAGCAATGTATACAAATCAAACTCCCTAAATAATTTCCTGGTCAAGTACCAATTTAGACTTCTCCGACAGTCGTTCCTGGACCAGTAACGGTAAATATATTGCAATTAACACCACTAAATATTTTTTATCAATTTCTGCTTAAGCCATGGTGCGAGGGGCATGCAATTTGCCACAAATACATAAACATTACGATTACGACCCAAACTGAGGCAAACTGACAAAACGCCGTATTTCACCTATCAACAATTGCCAACAATCACATTGTCATCACTGCTCTGATTAAACTCTTTATGTTATATTTTATTTTTTATATTTTATTGCAACTGTTCATAAAAGCACCCTGTTGATGCCATAAACAAAGGTACGTATACAGCTTTAGCGGATTTAGATACAACTGCGACACAGACCGCCAGATGTCCTGAATGCCACTTCCAGCGTCCTTACAACCCAGGCAACGAATATTGCTGCGTGAAACCACTTTCAGATCCTTTGGCGAATTATTATCAGAAGATCGGCGATTCAGATGTTCGATTCCACTTCTCGCAGGTTCGGCTTAACACCAAATAAGGTGGTTTGTCTACATGCCAAAAGAAAGCGGTTCATTCCGGGCAATCTGGATTTAATAGACCTGACCGCTGATTTTACATTCTGATGTGTGGCGATGAACATTGAAATAGAACCAATGCATTACAAAAAAGAAAGCATTTATTTGTCTGATTATGATGATAAATTATCTCTGATTATTTCATTGGTCAATACTCCAGAATACACTATTATATTAAAATATATATTTTCATGTTATTTATTATTTATTTAAACATCATCAAACTGTGGAGAACATATACATTGCCTTTTTTCGTCTGCATACATGTAGATCATCAGGAACCAATGATATTGACTGCAACTGTCAGTGTTACTTTTCTTCTCGTTCTCTTTTCGTATTGGAAATGTTCACAGGGCGTCTTCAGGATAAAGCATTCATAGACAGCGAAGTTTCATATCCCTTAGATGCTATCTTTTAATCACTATGCTGAACCAATGTCTACGATACACGTTGGCCACCTGGAATAGACGTATAGCTGTGTAACTATTTCAAGAGTGAAACCTTCACCTCTGAGAGAACATGATAGCGCACTAAGCACACATAGAGACAGTGACATTGCGTTAGTCAGCGCTTTGTGTGAACAGTCAAGTCTATACTTACGGCCTCTCACTGGGCTGAACTTAACCAGCTAGAGCTTCGCTTTTTCAGTAAAACTTCTTTCACGTCTACGCAGATTGGGAATTAAGTAGAGCTTGGGATCTTATTTATAAAAATCATGCAGTTGGAAATTTAACAACATCTCACATAAAAAAATGTCTTCGCACGAGAGTTTTTATTTCATTACCGCCACACTCCATGTTTAATCTGCCTTGTGTTGTGAAAGGGCAGAAGTATCTGGAAAACGCAGTATCATGCATGAAAACAGTAAATTGGTGGGACATATGTGTACTCGAGTATATCGAAGTTAGCCTTATTTTTTCTCTTTGATGCCACATGACCTGTTGAGATACCAAGCTCCAAAGGGCCGGTTTTTGCTCTGCATCACCGTGACTGAAGCAAGATTATCTAAATGTATACACTACAAGCAGTACAGCAGCTCTGACCGATAATGTTAACGTGTCGGGGCAACTTGTAAATGACTGGGATGGAGATATGGCGTCAAAAGTACAGCTGTGTCAAAATGGTGACTAGTTTTGAGACAATAAAGTATTAATGCAAAAGGTTGCCAACATTCCAGTGGCTTTTGCAATCCTAAAAACTTGTACTGGTAACAGGAGACATGCCCTACAGACTTTTATTTATTTAACTTCATTCCTGCCTAACTGCATGTCTTCATTTCGTTTTTATTTGATTCTTGTCTAGAGCCATAAACAAGGATTCTCCACGTATTTGGTGGCAGTCACTAGATGAATCTGGTGTGACCGGGGTAAACCACTAATCTCGGACAAGTTACTTTCCATCATGGTTGAAGAGGCAGTGGTGTGTAGCAAAGAATAGAATGCACAAATGGCCAAACGTCAGGCTAAAGAAATGTACGATCATTTTATCAGTCGTTACCAAATTTCATCCTGTAAGCGTGTATGATGGATCAGACTCACCCCCATCCAGTAACCGCCAAATATAACCTTGGGATGGGGAGGGGGTAAAGATATGGCCTTGACCCTCTTCCTTTCCTCGGGGATGATTCAGCTTAGCGTTAATTGCTTCCTTTCATTCGTTGCACCGAGTCACAGCTTCTTTTCTGAAGGGGTGAAATTCACAGTCCAGTGCACGCACGATACCATCCCACTTGTACACACATCGTTTATCTTCATCTGACGCTTTTTCGCCTCTGGTCACATTGGATCCTTTGGCCGTTTAGTCACTGGTCAGGAATCGTTTAACTCAAGTGGGCCGTGTTTTTCAGCCGGTCATATCAGTTCAGCTCTCAAGCCCCGGAAGATTCCTAAGAGAATAAGTTAACACAAGCTTATCCCAGCAGCCTTTAATTGGAACAGTCTGGAGGCCACCCTAAGGAGGTTGTGGGGGAGGGATAGGGCAAGGGAAAGGGCAACCTCATGCCCATCCTGATTACCTGAGTCTCGCGATCTGCTCACAGCAGTATACTGTACAAAACGAAAGAACAGATACATACACCAAAAGCTATTATTTGAGAATTACAATAACTAAAACGCTTTAGCGCAAAGCATCATTTAGATAAAGATGGTAAATTTGAAACCTAAATAGTCGAGGAAGTCCAGAAAACATTTCACACCCTTACTCTACTGTACCCGTAAATTAAAGCATCATATGCAGTTACCCTGAAAGAGCGGATATATTCCTACATATCTACTGCCATCGATTAGAGACAAACCAGGTGTTTACAAGGACAACAGGTGCACATCTTGTACTGCTGTAATCACTGCAAAGCCGGTTGTTTTCCAAGAAGGAAATAGGGGTTTTAATACCGGCTGTTGTCTACCTTCAGTGAATACAGTGATTGGATCAAAACTTTTCTTAATCTGTCTTTATGTTTAGAATTGGTAGAATTGCAGAGTGGGTTGAGGACTGGTCCTTTTGCATTGTTTTAATATTATTTAACCTGGTACTATGTATACATTTACATTGTCGCTTAGAATACAACTCTGACTGATGTGAATTGACAAGAGGCCGTACTTCACCGGTGACGTGTGATCTTTTGCCAACTGTCACACTGTCGTCAATGCTCTGTTTTTTCTCTCTTTGCTGTTCGTGTCAATGATATCATACATCCAGGTATACAATAAATTAAACAGTTGACATATCGTCTAACACAATTTTTGTTCTACGGCCCTTTTATTTACATGATACGATTTTATCGTGGAAATCGTATGAGAAACTTAGCACTGTTAAAATTTAACACGTATTTGCCGCAGAGCACCTCCCTAATGTTCTGCATCGGAACACTCAGGACAAAGGGAGAAAACTGTTCTGTAATTTTTAATAGTAGCTTCCCTTCCCCCATACGATCGCTTTGAGGATAGGCGATACCAATAATCAAGCTGGCTCTCACATAAGCATGTTTTGTACAATTCACTTACAGGAGTATTAGCGAAGTGTTATAAACGATACCAGCTTTGCCTGAAATAGAAACTAAAGATACTCTTCCTTATGCTTAGACATTTCAGAGTAACAGAAGTCCCTGGAGGTCACGGAGTTGAAATAGGATAGCAGCGAGCAATTAAACACTAAATCTTAAACACGTTTATGACTTTACAAGACCATAACGGCGCCTGAGTTCCTTAAAATGTGATAGATAAGTATGTGCTAGGGTTGTCTTAATTGTTACGTAACTCGTCTACATGTATGTCATCAAATGCAGCGCACTCTGTGACCTGTCCGGCAACATCACTAAATACACAAGGCTTTGAAAAATTCTCCCCTTTACCCTCACCCCCCGCGGCAATCCCCCTCAAACACTGCCCACCAAATATGCCGTAATCACAAGTAGATGAATCCCGCGCGGAGTTAGATCTACAGATCAGCGGTCATAAACCTAGCCGAACATCAAACACGCTGGTTTACGTCATCCGTGTCTTATCAAGGCCATAGTCCACTTAATTGCAAACCCCCGGCCCCTCTCGCCATCTTGGCAGGGGTCAACGGGAGCGAGACCATCTGGCTGTAATGTGACAGAGGCTGAAGTACGCTCTCAGTATGCCGTCTCTCCCCGGACTTGTAAGAAGCAGACGGAACAAAGCGTGTATCCCTGCCGAACACCACGATTGAGACCACATATACCTAGCTTATACTGGTGCATGACATGGTTTAGCACACGTCTCCGGTAAGTGTGAATCTGTTGCCTTTCTAAAAATAACCGATATTTATGAAGTCTTGCTACTTTGAGAAGTGTACACGCTTGCAAAGTCAAGAGACAATTTAATATAGGCAAAATTCTTTATGTCGTGAGAGTGTCAATGCTCTAAAACTCACCACTGCTGATTTGATGAAGGCATTGCGGCAAACTGCTAAGAGGATACTTCAGTAAAGAAAGTTTAACGTCATTCTGCTTTCGTTTCCGTTGCCTTGTGCATACTTTAGAAAATAAGCTACCAGTTTCACATCGGAGTGCCGCATCCCGTAATAAAAGCTGCCCGGTTGATCTCAAACAGCTTCTTATTTGCAGCCGGGCTCCAAACTTATTGTTAGCCTAACTTATTGATTCCAGTTGAAGTTGCAACCTCAGGGTGCTGGCAGACCTTCTCAGGTACGAACGAACTGTTTGATAAGGCTATAAATGTTGTAAATGTGTTTATGATTAAGTCTTTCAGGGAAGTATATACCCAGCAGGTTTGCAGGTATCAGGTGCGGTGTCCTGAATTTGGCCCTGGGCTCAACTTGTTTTCTGTCGCCGAAGTCTGATCAAGTGAAAAAGTGAAATAATCCTCAGAATAGCATAAAATACCAATCCAAGAAATAGCTAGAGTATAAATAATGAGCAGTATTTGCCCTGTGATTAACTCCCATGTTTATGTTGTATTTCATTTTCTAGAATACTGATTGTAACAGGTTGTGTCTTTTTGTTTCAGAAAGGGAGACCAAGAAAGTGAATCTGGGAGAACGCTGTTTACTTTGCTGGAATACAATGCATTTAGTTGCATATTTTGTGTGTTTGTGCAGTTGCCTGTATCTCGTGAAGCCGGAAGGTGATCACTTATCTACACAACTCAGTTTACAAGAAGACTTTATGGAGGAAAGTGGTGACGGTTTTAACTGTCGAGTCAACTGGACACACCTTGAGAGTCTTATTCAGAACAAAGTGGACCAGCGACTAAAGGACTTGAAATTGCATCTCGAATCACGTGTCGATGAACGAGAATTCGAAAGCCACTCCAGACAGACGAAACGATCTCGTCATAATTTTCACGAATTAAGGAAAGAAAAGCTGAAGGCTCTTGAATTTCGGATGCTGAAGTTGTCCAAAGATCTAGAGCATACAAAACTAAGCGTCAGTAAGCAGACAGAGGCACTGGAACTTTCCATTCTACTCTCTCGATCCCATGAAACAACAGCCAAGGACATCAGCTCGAAGCAGACTAGGCTGGAAAATGCGGTGACGAGTTTAGCTGACAGAGTCGCCAAGTTAGTAAAGTTGTTAAAACAGAAGCATGGAAAAGTGCTGGGAAATATGACACCAGTGGAGAAGTCAAGCAAGGCGAATGACGCTCAAGTTGTTACGTACCCAAAGGGTGAGTACACTCCGTAGTAATTGTTAATTCGTTGTCTTCTTCATTGTCCAGGTAATCCGGCTCTGGTTAGTAGGTTACATGCACATGAATGTGAGTCATTTCAAACTTTCCATTCGGAACGCACTGGCTGACAAATTTGAAAGTTTTGAATTTGTTCCCAGCAAGAGGTTTGTGTCATGGATGTTAATTTTATTCAAAAAGGCCAAAACTTTATTACTGAGTATTTAATATTATCACAACATATCGTTTAAATTCTAAATATATTCCATTTATAGAATCGTATTTTTGAAAATACAAACATCAGCTGGAATATTCCTGACTTCTCATTTACTATATAAATCGTCTTGGTTTCAGATTGCAGTGAAGTTTATCGTGACATGAGTAAGTTGTTTCATGGAGATTTCCACATCACAGTTAAACCCAAGGGAGCACGCGAGCCGTTCACAGCTTTGTGCAAAGTTTTCAACAACACAGGTAAGCAAATTAGGATTTACATTTCTGATAACGTGCATGTAGTAGATACACACTTGCTAGCTGTTATATTTGGACTTACTATTTTAACAAACCGTCTAGTCCATCAAAAGATCCACCCAAAATAATTATGTATGTAATATATTTATTTATTTATTTATTTATTTGATTCGTGTTTTACGCCATACTCAAGAATATTTCATTTATACGACGGCGACCAGCATTATGGTGGGTGGAAACCGGGCAGAGCCCGGGGGAAACCCACGACCATCCGCAGGTTGCTGAAAGACCTTCCCACGTACGGCCGGAGAGGAAGCCAGGATGAGCTGGACTTGAACTCACAGCGACCACATTGGTGAGAGACTGCTGGGTCATTACGCTGTGCTAGCGTGCTAACCAACTGAGCCACGGAGGTCCCACTTATGTAATAAGTGTGTCCTTTGAAATGCTCAATTTGGTGATGAGTGCTATTACTGCCAGCAATTTTAATGGAATAAAAATTTAAATAGTAAATGAGAACAATTAAACATTCCTGATATGACCTTTCTATATGTCAATTTCCACGTATGGGTGGCGTCCTATCGTGTCCCAACCACTTACTAACGATGAGAGGTTAGGTCAAGGCCTGGTGGGCCACCTGACATTGTACTGTTTACGTGCCATTTCTGATGTCATAGATATGGCGTTCAAGCGAAGCAGTGTGGCACATGAACATATGACAAAAATGTCACGGCCTTTAAGTGAGTGAGTGAGTGCTTGGGGTTTAACGTCGTACTCAACAATTTTTCAGTCATATGACGACGAAGGAATCATTAGGGTGCATGTACGTATAATGTGCCTCCTTGTTGCAGGACCACGGCCTTTAAGCCGTATAAGCGGCCTGTTCAAGATTCTGGCGTTCACATAAAATACTAGAGAAAACGAAGTTATATTCACCAAGAATACACTTAAACCCGAATGTAAATATTTCTCTTGCTTTTCTTTTCAGCTTGGACTGTTATACAGAGGCGATATAACGGCTCAGAGGACTTTTACCGCACTTGGTCTGAATACAAGTCAGGATTTGGGGTGCCAGAGAGTGAATTCTGGATTGGCAATGACAACATCTATCATCTGACAAAAAATGGTGAGAAACCATGTCTTCTAATATTCCATATTTGATGTTTGAGTTAAGTCTAGACGCATGGTTCTTGCAAACTGTTACAAACTAAGTTAGAACATGAAAGAAACAAAAACAGAGCTACGTGATAAAACTTCTAGAATGGCCATATCCGTCAGGGTGTCAAACTCGCTGAGCCTTGATCAGTTCCGTGTTACAATGGAGATCCACTTGAATCGGTTGCAGACTTAGGTTAGTTGCCTACTTGGCACGAAGGCGGTGGTTTGCTGAACAAATGTGCGATTTTATTCCTTGACTGTGTATTGTTTAATGTGCCGTGATCACCGCATAGTATCTGATTCCTGTCCCACACACGTGACGTCCCGTAATTTACTAAATTATAATTGACCCAACTTTCACAACTGATTTGCAAAACTACAATCAAACACAGAATATGGCTTCCTTTAGTCATGCTTGTGTAATTCATTACTGGAATTTCGTACTTTTGGGGGCATGGTTAGATTGATATTATGTATTAGTTGTCATCTGTACAGAAAGTGAAATATTCGATTGTAAGAAGTGAAGTAAAACACCAATCAAATAAATAAATAAATTATCTGTACAGGCGCACGTGATATGTTAAGCTCAAGTCACCATCAATATCTGGCGTGATATCGCTGACAACAGGCCAGATTTCATCGGTAATATGTGTAACCGTTTGGTAACTATCAGACTGGCACCTCTGCTCTGGTTTTACTCTCTCTGCTGTATATTGTGTATTTACTGGCATTTAAATCTTTTTGACTGATATGTTTTATTTTCTACAGGCCAAATGTCATTACGGATTGAACTGGAGGATTGGGAAGGGGTCAAGTACCATGCGGATTACGACCACTTCAGTATCGGAAACGAGGACAAGCTCTTTCGGCTTCACGTGAGCGGGTACCATGGCAACGCAGGAGACTCGCTGACCTCCACGTGGGAGAGTCACGACGGGCAGCCCTTCAGTACGCATGACCGGGATAACGACGCTCGTTTCCATGACAACTGCTCCGAGCACTATCATGGCGCCTGGTGGTTCACAAGTTGTTTCACGAGTCACTTGAACGGAAAATATATGCAGAAAGAGAACCACAAGCACTATTTTGTGCGAAATGGCATTCGCTGGAATACCCTCCACGTATATGCTTCTTTAAAGTCAACTGTTATGATGGTTGCACCAAGAGAAGAGGGAGAATTATGATGCCTCGTACATTTTCTGGTTAAAGTGATGCGTAAAGGATATTACGCAAGAAGTTCGTACTTACATGTCGCTTGGGTGCCTGCCACTCTAGAGTTAATGACGAATTTATCGAGAGTTCAGTAGACATTCTGTACAAACCAATCATACAATCATTTCAGCGATATAATAAGCCTAGTCAGAGGCTCTGTGTTTTGTACGCTTTGCACATAGTTGTTCTCGCAATTTTCATGTTTCATCATTGGCTCCATCGACTGAGGCTCTGCATATAAACAATCATATAGTTTGTGGATCAGAAAATACTTCTGATAACATTTCATTTAGGAATTATGCAAATCCATATTTTCTTTGTAACTCATCACCAGAGAAGCTAAGCAACTCGTACTGGTGCCATATACAGCAAGTGACGTCACCGTTATTTGTGCTATTAGGTTAAGCTTGTCCTATGAAGATGTATGTGTACACTAAGTGGCAGATCGTGAAGGCCCATGGTTCATTCGTTGAACCTTGATGTTTTCATATGTATAGTACATAAGAATGAGGTTAGGCAAATAAATAAATCAATCAAGTGTATTATTTGTTAGTTTATTATCAGTCATTGGCGAAATACGACTAGGAAACAAAGGGTATCTACAACTTATTATAGGCTACTTTCAATTAAACGGATTATCGAATTAACATATGTAAGGATCCGTATTGCTACGAATAAACATCGGACTTTAGCCATGCGTGTCTTTTTTAACGTTGCTGTTCAGGTTAACAACATATTAAGATGATATCAGTGTATACCTGCTGCCTTCGGAACGGCGTTCCAGTGAGATACAATATGATTGTAAATATGTCCGTTGTGATAAGAGATGACACAAATCCGATATGAGCGAGCTAATGACAAAGTTCTCCATAAACATGTTAAACACCTCGCAAACACACATACGTTTGAAAACCATGAACCATCTTACATTTTTGGAGCATCCGTGATCTTATTTTATTTTTGATATTGCATAGATTAATGCTTTAGTTATTCACTTTTGTAATTTTCAAGTTTAGCAAAGTTCTGTATGTATGTAGCTGATTATGGTACTGTTGTCGAGGTGGCTTTGGGTCGGTAATGTGCCGTAACTGGAGAGGACTTGTCAGAGCCACAGTGGTGCCAGTAGTAGGTCGCCCTGGAGAAACAGGACAGCTCGTCCGCGCCTGAAACATAAGCTGGGACATTTCACAGGCACAAAACGTGATAATCGAAAATATTTCTAACATATTACGAGAAACTATAGTATCTCCAAGAAGTTACCAAATTTTTAAGATAATACAAAACCACGTGGGCTCCCTAGCCGAGTGTTTAGCATGCTAGCGCAGCACACTGACTGGCGAGCCTCTCCCCAGCTTGATAACTGCAGACCTCCCCAGGAAGGTTTCACACTGGCTTTGCCCGGTTTCCTCCCACAGTGCTAGCCGATGTCGTAAGTGAAATATCCTTGAGTTCGGCGTAAAACACTAATCAATTAAATAGACAAACAAAAGCAGCATTAGATCACACATCCTCATTCGACAAGAATGTCATCAGTTCACAACTTTTGTTCTGTCTGTTTTATAGGGTAAGCTTGTAATCTCCGTCATGTCTCTGGAAACACATATGTATATATTTACTGATAGACGTGTGCAATAAGGCCTATCATTTAGTGTGCGCAATATTGTCAAACTTATTATTATAGGTTTCTAAATAAAACAATAAATAAATAAATAGCCTTTTACACATCCATCACCATACGTAAGTACATAGATCCATGTGCCGCCATGCATTCGTACCTGTATCTTGATTTGTATCTCCCCATGCATCGAAGAACAGAGACTTGACGTTATGGTCATTGGGACATTTCGGAACCTCTATCCAACAACCGTAACCAGCAATTTTCCGGGCACCTGTTGCACGCATGCGCAAACATGAGACACAATAATTCTAAGTAATTATAACAAGATTTTAAATTGATGACTAACTCATACCACATAGGTATATCCGCAGTGAAACATTTTTCAATCTGATATCAACTGTTTTCACAGCACGATTAGCATTATCGAAGCATACAAATCTTGACAGGAGTCTTTTAATGAAGAGATTCTAGCTATAAACTTCAATCATGATCTTGATCGCCCCCACATAAGTGTTAACACAGAATAAATAAATGCAAACACTAAAACCGTCCCAGGTTTCCATAATTCGGGATTTAAGAATATTTATGAATTAATTATGTATAATTATCAATCTTATATACAAAATGATGAGAAAATTTAATCTGTCACCAACTTTCGCAATCGTGGCATATTAACAATGGAAAAGAATACTAACTCCTTTACAGACAAGATTTGGATGTGACCAAGACTAGTCTGAACATTTATTATCATATCAAATCTGCTAAGATTACCTGTACGTTATAAAACTCAGTGTCAAGCTTCAATGATCACCAGCAAGAAAAATGCATGATATATTTGAACAAGATTTAGCACATGCACGACCTATGAGTGGCATAGATCCTTATCGTTAAAATGCTCTGCATTAAACAAATTGAAAAATGTGAAAAAAGCAAATTTTCTAAGAAATTATAACGTCTGCATGACCAAGACTTTCAGACCAATTTTTTAACCATTCAGTTTACAACTTTAGTGTAGACATGATGTGCACCAAGTTTCACGAAATCTGAAATAAAGGTTCACATGTCAACGTCGAAATGGGGTTTTTAACACAGGCGTGACTTTGACGTTCTACCTCAATTGTAATGCATTACCTCTACGAAATTGTAGATATCTATCGGCAAAGCACACTTAGCAGGCTGCTGGCGATATATTGTGCTCAACTTAATCGAGGGACCTACTTCTCCCTCACCTGTTGGTCGATATATGCTGACTACAGTGTCGTCCCTTCCATTCCCACAGTAGTCCCACTGCGCCACGGCCCGGGACAGGCATGCCTCTTCGTTATGGGCAGCTCCTGTGTTCTGTTCGGCCCACGTGTCTCGCCCTATTTCACCATTGTTGGTCCAGCCGCGTCCTGGGCAGCCATAACTCGCCATAAAACATCCGTCCCCGCCGATCGTGGATGCACCTGGTGGACAGAAGGGAGGTAACTCGAATACTGTATAATCCGGCACATGGCATGATGCCATTGCACAATGCAATCATTTTGGTTACCAAGAAAAACCGAAATTCATGGTTTCTTGGCTTACTTTATGCATATTAAACACTAGAGATTTGACTCTACCCCTATGAATGAATTTTTCCCTGCACCACATGCTCGGTTAGAACATGGACAGCATATTATGATCACCCCTCCAATCACAACACAAAAGACGATGTCACAAAGCGTAGAACGCTGCTTCAATGTCTATCTCGATAACTTTGTGTCAGTTTGCAATAACTGCGTTCAGAACAAAGAAGGACTTTCAAAAAACGACACTAGACCAAAGTCACATATACATTGATAAGATATCATACATAAGGTTGGAAAGTATACCTTTTAACGTTTGCCATGTTATATAACGGAAATATCACAGATCACAGTAAGCAAAGTCGCCCATATTGAGAAACCCAAAGCGTCACCGTATAAGCAATATTAACCGGTCGTGAGTTATTTCCACAACCCGAGAACGCAGTTCTTTCCGCAGAGACGGTTTTCCCTTAGCTCATATACCGCGGCGGCACCAGTCACGCGACAGTGCGTTTTCGATTTCTCTCACACCACGTTTTCTATGGTCTTGTACGGATTTCACATTAAAGGTTGATTTACCAAGCACCTCGAAGCAAAATGGCCGAGACCTTTCAACATTGTTTAAGCCCTCTTCCGAAGTACCAAACGTTATATTATTTTTTGTCTTGAAAATAAGTGGTTTTATATAGATATGTGTAAGTATGAAAAGTGTAATGGACGTTGTGATATAGTAGAATATGTTTGTAGCACTGTACAGTGATGATGTATACACACGGAATCCAGTAGCTGTATCCCGCAGAGAAATAAACCACTTGCGTCTTGCAAAACTATTCCGGGTATTTGTGGAGAAGATTACATACATGTACTTGTCTGTTGAAGAACTACAGACTGATCCTTGGGTGAACCACACGCCTACCACTGATCTTCAGAGCAAGCCAGACACGCTTCTCGCTGTGTTATATTAACCTGTAGGAGGCGGTACACTGCCGTGGCAGTGATAATGCTAATCGTGAAGTTCTGCCGCCCTTGCCAGGCACGTATCCTCGCTGTGTTATACTAACCTGTAGAACCATGGAGTGCCGTGACAGACTGATCCTTGGGTGAACCACATGCCTTGCCCAGTTCTGGCGCCCTTGCCAGACAAGACTTTTCACTGTGTTACACAATGTACTAAACTGTAGAACCAAGGAGTGCCGTGACAGTCTGATCCTTGGGTGAACCACATGACTTCCACTGTTCTGGCGCCCTTGCCCAACAAGACATTTCACCGTGTTACACAGTGTAATAACCTGTAGGACCATAGACTGCCGTGACAGACTGATCCTTGGGTGAACCACATGACTTCCACTGTTCTGGCGCCCTTGCCAGACACGCCTTCTCACTGTGTTACACAGTGTACTAACCTGTAGGACCATAGACTGCCGTGACAGACTGATCCTTGGGTGAACCACAAGCCTTCCACTGTTCTGGCGCCCTTGCCAGACAAGACTTTTCACTGTGTTACACAGTGTACTAACCTGTAGGACCATAGACTGCCGTGACAGACTGATCCTTGGGTGAACCACAAGCCTTCCACTGTTCTGCCGCCCTTGCCAGACACGCCTTCTCACTGTGTTGAGCCCCGTTATGCTGCTCTCCATATGTGTCACGATGTTTCCCCTTCATATTCGGGTAGTTCGGACACTTCGTTATTATAAACCAACAACCTGCCAAAAAGAAGAAAATCATGTTTAGATCATATGATTAGCGTTAAACTTCATACATTACCTGCTACATATTACATCTTAAAAAAGAACGGATCACGCAAACATCGATCCCGGGTAATGAGCGAAGAATCAGGAAAATGGTACAGTCATTACTCCAACTACAAAGGACACTTCTGGCTTTCTTGTCCTTTGGAGTTGTACTTGTAACACTATTCGCATTATATGTTGAAAACTGGGCTGTTAATGTGCACAGTTCAAATGCTGACACTTGTATTGTGCAACGTGAAGGAATAGTGTTTCCTGTCTTAAGTGATTACATGCGCATATAGGCAATCTCAGTGTAGAAAAACCATTTAAATATGTATGTGAGGGTTTTTTTCGCAAAAAGTTGAGAATAGTGATCAACATGATAGAACTGCTGGTCACCTACCGACTTTGTCCGTGACTGTGTTTGGCCTGCTGCCGTCGTTCAAAAAAGCTCCTCGTGGTATATGGGAGGCTGGGGCCCTGGTGGAATGGTGACAGTCTGTACGTAATGCCGAGTTTGTCTTCCGAGGGATGGTCACTAAACACAATAATGAGACTTATCTTAATCCATACAGCATGATGCATAGATTTTAAAAGTGGACATTTCACTTGGCTGATGATAATATCATTAAAAAGGCAACAAAATTGAAATGTTTTATCTCTCAATGCATACTTTGTTTACGCTGTGAAATGGCAAGACATTCTTTGTAAATGCTCAATAGCTGGAACACTTGACTTATTAACGTCTTCTTGGAACTGTGAATATGTGGGCATCAAATGTTCGGATTGCTTGAATAATTATTACTGCTCAGCTGAATGGCCTATCCGTTTATTGCCTCAACGACAGGGGACAGAAGATTCAAGACGGACTTGAAAATAGCTTGGACCACGATTCTTCTCGATTCTGGGCAAAGGAACTCTTGGGTGTTGACTTAAGCAAAATTAGATAATATTTTACAGCTCATTCCAAGGATTAACTGTGAATGGTGAAGACAGAGCATGGTATTTTTTTATTCTGGGAATGATCTTAAATGATTGGATGTGCAGAAGATTTCTGGCGCAAAAAGAACGTAAGAACGTGGTTAAGATTACTGGATGCAATTCACGATATCCACATGTTTTGATGGTTAGAAAGATTCCTACCGTTGACAATTAAAGAAAATTTATTTATTTATCTTGCAAGGTAGAAACTGCTTGCGTCATACCGTGTTTGTAAGTAGGTCCGTAAGGAAGATGAGGACCGACCTCCGCCAATGTCGGAGGCTGACCCACACCTTGCTGCTGAGCCCAGGTTTTCGCCTCGCAGATTAAGCGGTAGTCCCCGGCTGCGCGGTTGTTAAAGTCACCTGGCTGGGCATACTGGTGGTGCAACGTATGTGACACGTGAGTTTACAAGGCAACGGTACTCAAAAATGACAGTGCATTAAAAGCTTTGGTTTTGTTTTTTAAATTTTTTAACAAAAGCTTTACAAGAGGTAAATGCTCTAAACAATACAGGTTGAATAGTATCCTCAGGACCTTGAAATTCTTTGTTTAACACACAGACAATCCAGGGGAGCAAACTTTCGCCACAACGAAATGTACGAATTTCCTCCAAACTCTGCATTTCGGTTCCATTTTATCATAGCGAATTGTAGTTACAGTTTGTTGGTGATCAGCATACATGCACGTATTAGTCGTGAGCTCTTATTCGTCCAAAATTTCATCCGAATCCGCACATAATTATTTCTATACGTACACAGACAGACAAATGAAAGCACATAATCATTTCTTTAAAATTACAGGCAGATAAATAAAAGCCGGTAAAAACATAACTTCCTTTGACGGACTGAATGTGGAATCGTAAACAGGGCAAAGACATGAGGACATTACCAACAGATTATCTCTGATCTCGTAGTATTCCTTCTTGCGAATGTCATGGACGTCCTGGTAAGAGATCTTGCTCTTGGACGATCCAGCGTAGAAGACGTTCTTGTAGATTTGATTACCTATACGTCATCAGATATATAATATCTAGTTGATGCATTAGTTGATCTACTTTTTGGTTTAAACAATAAAAGAGAAAGAACCATGAAGACCATGGGAAGGAACCAGAGAGAAACACCGTTATTCGTTAGGAACCCGAGAATCCTGCTGACGAAAAGCCGCAGCTGGCTCACTAACAGCTGGGCGACTTTAAACGCATCACTACTGGACAAGAACTTGTGATCTATAGTTTGGAATAAATTTTCTCGAATGAAGATTAACGTGTTACTCAAGAATGTTTCACCGATGCGATGCCTGTATGTTGTGTTTGGTGGAGCAGATAGGAATATAGTAAGCCACCGACATTTCACAAGCCATACTGGCGAACTTTAGCCCCTTAGATATTGGCGATAAAACACATGTGACTAAACGAAGAGAAGATTTAATCGATGGCATTGTCAACGGTGGCTGGCTCTTACTTAAATACTAAAAGAATGATTGGCCGATCAGTTTTGAGAAGAAAACAATTTAATATCGACATAAATGACATATGAAAATCTTTAATAAAAAGTAAACTGTTGTTAAGTTGGTATGGTTATTTAAGCATGCAGTGTTACTGCAAAACCCCATCATTGCAAATTTCGCTTACCTCGTGGTGCGTACGGCTGTTGGCTGTCAATCACAGCCAGCTTGGGATACTTCTTTGCCCATATGGTGCTTTTGTACGGTTGTTCCTTGATGTAGATAACAAAAAATATGACACTACAAACATTATGACACTTGAAACTAACGCAGAATACACAACTTAGTCAGACATTAATGCGACGAACGGGCATTACCGTTAGCTGCGACAACCAGTTCCTTGAGTGGTTCTGTCAGCTCTGCCTGGACATAATGTTTGATTTTTCCTCGAGGAATTTAAAAAGACAGTAACGCCTTATTGCAAAGCGACGACGTCAGGTCATATGAGAATGCTTTTTATTTTTATTTTTTGAGAGGCCACTCTCAAGAGTATTTCACCTATACTCAAAAAATAATTTTAACATAATTTTAACAGAAAGTCCGTGATGTTAGAAAGTATCCTGCTATTGCTGCAGATTATTGTGTTAACTATGAGGCACATATTCTATTAATTCAGCATGAAGGTTCTATTAGACTAGCAGGATATCATGTGAATTTGACAGATTATTGAGTTATGATAACAGAATACATTCTAGCATCACTCAGACAACAGGCATTCTGTTAAAATTAGCACATTACTATTTTCAGTGTATACAGTGGCAGTGTGATGTATAGATGTACGAATCACGGTTTGGTTAAATCTGCCAAATTTTGTTCAGTAAATGACAAACTTAGAGCCACCGATGAACCAGCAGTAAGTGAAGTAAATGCACAAATATGTAGATTCCCCGCTCTCACCAGTCATGAGGCGTTCATGACAATAGAGCTCTCGACCGTTTGCGTATTCTAACGTTCGCTGAATGTCATTCGTCTTTCGTCAATATACCGTGCTTATCTGTAAGTGACACCTGGAAATTTTCATCTGAACCTTCCCAATGGTCAACAGTTAAGCATGTATACTTGAGTTCCTCTGCCTATAAAACGGGCCACCATCCCCACAAATTCTTGAGCACGACTTTAAAGAGCGACCAATTAAGTATATAAATGGATCACAAGTATCACAAAACAACTCACTTTAAGTCGATCCATTAAGGAAGATGCGAAACCAGTGTGACCTAATCCCCGTCCGTCCATCCCGATGCCGGTTTTTGTTGCGTTATAAAACACGTTATAACGTACAACATTATCTCTGCCTCCTCCAATGTTAAGATGGAGTTCGTTCTGAAAAAGCAACATCAATCCCATCTTCTGGCCTTATATCATTAAGGATATTTAAGTGAACAAATCAAAGTTTACACTGAACGGGACAAAATGTATCATGATTACTAAATGCTTAGTTCACAAAGTGAACTGGAAACCGGATGTCAGAAATATTCCCCTTCCATCCCTCTCCATTTCCAAGAATATATAGAAGAAATTGAAAATAAAAATTATAATCAAACTGATATTGTCAGTACGCATGTAGATGTTATAGATGATATAAAAGATATACACACAGCTTCAGGGAAATTGGTGCAATGCTTCATCGGGAGTTGCGTTGACAAAATTTGTGTACATGAAAATTCATTACAAAGGCATTACGCCATTATGAAAATAATTATCCGATTGTAATTAAACTTAAGCATAACCGAGTTTAGATGATATGGAAAATGAATGGTAAGCTTTATGAAAGTAGGCTTAGTACTTGCGGAAGAGTCACACGGACAAAATCTGAATAGATGGAAAAGCACTACTAGTATTACTCGTAAGTCGTAAATGGGAGTAATTATAAAAATATCTATCCGATTGCCATTACTCCTAAGCATAGACAAATTCAGATGATAGGCAAGATATATGGTAAGTTTCAGCACAGTGGTTTGGGAGGAGATGCAGGAACAAAATCGTGTCTACAGACAGACAGACATACGCACATACAGAGCGATTCCAGTATATCCATCCTCCCAACTTCTTTGAGGGCAATATAATTTGATTTGATTTGATTGGTGTTTTACGCCGTTCTCAAGAATATTTCATTTATACGACGGCGGCCAGCATTATGGTGGGTGGAAACCGGGCAGAGCCCGGGGGAAACCTACGACCATCCGCAGGTTACTGGCAGACCTTCCCACGTACGGCCGGAGAGGAAGCCAGCATGAGCTGAACTTGAACTCACAGCGACCGCATTGGTGAGAGACTCCTGGGTCATTACGCTGCGCTAGCGCGCTAAGCAACAGAGCCACGGAGGCCCCTCAAGGGCAATATAACAACATGCGTCTAAATATTATCTGGGAACGACTGGATAGCGCCCCAACAGCGTGTCCGTGGCTTATCTGAGGAAGTCCGACGAAACGTTGGAAGAATCGCAGAAAAGAGCATAGGTGGCAGAATCATCCGAACATCCGAACGTTATATATACTTAATATATATAACAAGGTACATAACGTCAATGCCTAGGACAGAAGACCCAACTTTCCATAGCTGGATATAAAACACGGAAAAAACAATCCAAACGACGTTTGTTCGATAGCTTTACATTGATGTAAGAATCAGCAAACAAAACATGCTGCATCTTCGTTACACAAAGCCGGAAACCCGTGAGTGTGTAGGTTATTTGTTTAGTCGGACAAATCCGGCAACAGGGAAAAGGCTTGATTTCTCAGCGACGAAAGCCGCTGAAGCCACCATATTTTTACCATCGACCAAGTGAAATGTTCTTTTAATAAAACAGTTTTTATATTATTTTTTTAATACCTTGATTGTTTATCCTTTCTCTGTTTTATACTCCATAACTGTGTGTTCAACTTGCCTCCATCATTGCAATCCGTCAGGGCGAAAAACACGCATTTACACGAGCAATTAGAATAAAACAAGATCATAAGTTTCCGGAAGAATGCTAATTGTACACTAATAGCGACCTAGTAGGCTAGTCTCTCTATATCTTATTTAGTTATGGAAGACCTAATGTTGGGAGCGGTGTGCTCTTTGCAAACTGATTCATCAAGAACTTTACGTTGTGAAACACGTTCTCCTCGATGGTGACGCTGGAATACTCGTCATCCAACATGATGCCTCTGACGTCAGCTCCCGGGTAGAATCGCAACACGTGCTCGATGTGGTTCTGCTTGATGAAGTTGCCTCTCTGTAAAACAGAAGGTTGGATGAGATCACGAAGGAGTGCGCATGTTCTTCATCAAAGAATGATAAACTTGTACCCAATTCGTCCACGACGAACACAGTATACATTGTATGTGTGGCACCTTGTTCCGCTCAGTAGATGTAATCTAGGCACCGAATCACTGGTATACCAGCCGGCAACCGGCCGGACGTTCCAGATCAACAATCGATGGGCCAATGCCCAAAACAACGTTCCATAAAAACAACCACAGAAATAAGAAATTCTATGAAGTATGAAACTGAGATGGATTCATGCGAAGAGAAGCCATAAGAAATGACATATTTTGTTATCTAACGCTATACTGAGAGGTTTGACTTACAAATGTCCAGTCTCGTCCTGAGTGTATTCCTCCGCAGTCACTGGACCCAATACACAGGTGATGCATGTGGTTACGGTATATTAGGTTGTCATTGCCCTAGTCAATATGATACAAAATACAATCAACACTTGATGTAGACAGTTCAGATGTTCATGATATTTACAGTTTCATCAAACTGTACAGTTGTTGCTTCTTGGTTCGTTTCATATTGACTCGACTGGATAAGTATGTCATTGAGTTTCACCCGCCGAACATTTTAAAGGAAATATGAACTTCTTTGCTTCTTTAATTCGGTGTTGTTATGCCGAAAATGGTTTAAGAAGTGAACGTGAAGGAAAACGTTTTCCTGCAACTAATATTATTCATCAGAACGCAATACTATAATCACGGCAAATCTACTTTCATGTTCACACACAACGCCTCCTACCTGTGACACGATGACCAGAAAATCAAGGAGCATTGCTACAGGATGAGGAGAACCGCCCGGCTAAAACAAGCTGGGCCAAGAGGTGTACTCCTTTGATTTTTTTCACTGGAGCGCAACAGGAGAGAGTGGTGCACTTTTACACAAAGTGAAACCGGGTTTAGTGGACAGGATGTTTTTTTACGCTCACTTCAATACGTTAGAAGAGGGAATGACAGAACTTCATTAACCTGCGGATGGTCGTGGGTTTCCCCCAGGTTCTTCCCGCTTTCCTCCCACCATAATGCTGGCCGCGGTCGTATAAGTGAAATATCCCTGAGAACGACGTAAAAGACCAGTGAAATAAATAAATAAATAAATCAAAGCTCCATTTCTAGGGACTACACCTTCTACTCACCCACCACCAAATCCCGGTATAGCGGCCATGATGGATTTCATTAAACTGTACTTTAGCGGCCACACCTCCGACCCAGATTCCATGCTGTGTGACTGCGCCTGCGCGGGAGAAGTGGTGTATATGATTGTTCTCCACGAGGATGTTGGAAGGGCTGAGTGTTTTCCGGTTACCACCTGAAAAGTCAAAAAAAAAAAAATCACGTGTTTCTTGAAATATTCTCTGTGCCACCTTGGAATCAAGACAACAATACAACAAAAGCATCAACATGAAACTGAAAAGCTTAACTTTCCTGGATTTATTACACGTTATGAATTTTGGCTGCCTTTCCGAAAGGATTATTTGGAGTTTTGAAAGTTAAAATAATTACCCATGTGTTTACTTTTTTATGTAGAACAGATCGGCTTTTTCCCACCATATATGATGTGGTTTAAACGCAATTCCAAAGCGCTCCCTGAACTTACACGTATATCAACAGCTGTATAGCCGCGGCTTACACATTTGTAAGTCACGACCTACAAACATCCAAATGGCGTTAGATTTACAAACCTAGATCAACCTAACGACTTTAACATGGGGATACCAAAATTATAGTGATGAAAAAGCTACAAAATGTTATATGTACGTCTACCTTATCTATTATGATTTTCCTTGTGAAGACGACGTGGAAACAGTTCAGAATGATTGATGTTGTTAAATGCACGTTCATTAGCTTAAGGTATTTTTTTTCTGATTGAATGAGTTCAATGAACTATGTTTCTGGTGGTAATTTGATCACCAAACCTTTGAATTTCGAACTACGAAAGTTGCTTGAGATAAGACTTGTTGCAATAATCATACAATTAACTAAAATCGTGGAAGAAATGGTCTAGCTCCTTCAGCAAGTTTGTAGCAAATATCCATAGCTATTTGTTCCGGTTTTCACTTTCGCTGGATTCGTCTTGAATACGAAAGTGTCTCCTTTCATCATCTTGGCGTCGAAACAAGCATTAGTATAACAGCCGTCAACGAAAATGGACAATTTTATTTGATTGGTGTTCGACATAAATCACCAGAAAACTAAGAATGTATGTAAAGTACGAACTGAAGATCAATTCCTGCAAAGAGAAGCAGTGAACCAGATAGACCTATTATTATGAATTATTGCATTTTATTATATATATATATATATATATATATATATATATATATATATATATATATATATATATATATATATTTATATATATTAATAATTACGTCCACATACAGTTTATACAGTTCAGTCTCGTATATATATATATATATATATACATATATATATATATATATATATATATATATATATATATATATATATATATATATATGTAATTATATATGTAATTATTAATATATATAATAAAATGCAATAATTCATAATAATAGGTCGATCTGGTTCACTGCTTCTCTTTGCAGGAATTGATCTTCAGTTCGTACTTTACATACATTCTTAGTTATATATATATATATATATATACGAGACTGAACTGTATAAACTGTATGTGGACGTAATTATTAAAATCTTAGGCACGACTCAACTGAATGAACCCGGGCACCACCCGGGCACCACGTTATGATCATCAGTTGTTTGATCACTTACCATCGATGATTATTCCACCGTCTGAGTCGTGGACATCGCACTGTCTGATGGTTATGTGAGTGCTGTAGGATATCCCAATGCCATACGAACCTTCCAGCAAGAGATACATGTACATATGTTACGTTTACTCTGCACAATCAGATATAGACATGCACGCATGGCGTAGCCCTACGGTATATACGAGCTAGTCTTTCAGCAGGACATAAACATCCCTTTATTTTACATAATTTGAGATAAAAATGGAATTTCATTCCATGTTTAGCATAGTGTATCATTTGCGCTGTAGAAGTAAATACCACATATACGTCTATATAATGTTCTAATCGGTAATATTTTCTTTCAGAACGCGTAACTTAAATGATACATACAATAATTGTATTTTTAATTCAGCGCGTTAATCAAAATACAGCAATAAAACAAATGTCGTGGTAATTTAGAAATAAAAAAGTTTTCTTTGAACTTCTAATGAATTCTTCTTACCTTTAACATTATTGTATGACATCTGATCTTTTTTAATTGTAAAGTTTACCTGTATTTCTGATTTCCAGTCTCTCGAAATTACACGAATGCAAATTGTCCCCCTCTATGGCTTTGTGTCTACAATACTCCAACACAAGGTCCTGTATGGTTATCGAGGACACGTGCGAAAAACTGAAGTAACAGGACATCGATGATAACAGTTTTAGTGGTTAGAACAACACAGTGGAGAAAGCTGTTCAAGTAGGACACTAACATTAGATACCAGGTCCATTTAAAGAGTGGACAACACGCTGGAGAAAGCTCTTCAAGTAGGACACTAACATTAGCTACCAGGTCCGTTATTTATTTATTTTATTGGTGTTTTACGCCGTACTCAAGAATATTTCACTTATACGACGGCGGCCAGCATTATGGTGGGAGGAAACCGGGCAGAGCCCGGGGGAAACGCAAGACCATCCGCAGGTTGCTGACGGAACTTCCCACTTACGGCCATAGAGGAAGCCAGCATGAGCTGGACTTGAAGTCACAGCGACCGCATTGGTGAGGGACTCCTGAGTCTTTACGCTACGCTAGCGCGTTAACCAACTGAGCCACGGAAGCCCCACCAGGTCCGTTTAAACAGTGTACAACACGCTGGAGAAAGCTGTTCAAGTAGGACACTAACATTAGCTACCAGATCCACTTAAATACTGGACAATACGATGGACAAAGCTCGTCAGGTAGGACACTAACATCAACTACCAGGTCTATTTAACAGTGGACAACACGTTGGAGAAAGTTCTTCAAGTAGGACACCAGCATTAGCTGTTTTAACAAGATCACTGGATAGAAGACAAGAGTCTTAGCTTCATTTAAACATTGCGCTATGCGGTGGAAAAAGCTTCACAAGTACAACAGTTACACTGTGGCTGTCATATAGGGACTATACCGGAGATTTTGAATCAAAAATCCGTATCCAGTCTATAATCCAGTCAAGGTTTTCCGGATTTATCACGAATAACTCAAATTACTTCCTTTCAGTAAAAATCAAACTCGTATTTGTACTATTTCTAGGTTTCAAATGCAATTTTTAAAACTTTATTACACGTGAAGCTGATTTATTTGTGAAAAGATAATTGTTTGGGCTATTCTCAAATAATAGCTGAAATAATAACACAGTGCAACATATCCGATATAATAGTGACTGCTACGCCTATTATAGTGTACCAGGTCGGCGCATACAAACACATGTAAGTACCTGTGCCGCTGAACTTACTGGAATATATCGGAAATCATAGAGGCGTATATAATATCATTGTTGGAGATGGTTCCCGAATGCTCCGGTGGCCATAAGTACAGCATACCCGATTTTCTGTCAATATAATACTCTCCCTGAAAAGGAAACCATGATATAAACATATGTACACCTAAAGAGGTAGTGTATGTTTTCTAACTGTTAAATAGGGTCTACCAGTCCAACATGTACAGCAAATCGATGTAATAATTACGATTTTACCCATATGGTGATTATTGGTTTCTTTTGGTCGATTCTTGTTCACATAATATTTTTGCAAAACATAGTGTACAATAAAGCGCTCAACGAAAGCAATATCACGCCCACAATGTAATATCCCAAGTCCACGAGGCAATAGCCAAAGATCTCGTGCTAATGTCCAGCAACCACGTGTGTTTATTCTGCTGCAGTTATCTCCCTTTCGGGTCTCTCCGGCATGTGCTTGTTTGTAAAAGAAACGACCTGGCGATGCCTTCATCTGACATGGACGTACAAATTCAGCCATTGAAATGTACAAACTGAGCAAGGGCACTGCTTTGCGGTATAAAAAAAACCTATAGTGCATGCAGTTGGATGGGATATCATGAATTGTCAGCACTCAAGTGATTTTCATGTGATATCTCCAGTTGACAATATCCAGGTAGTGCATGCTGTAGGGTGGGACATCAGGAATTGTCAGCTCGAGATAAGTGATATTCAACGAGGGCTTTCATTATACCGAGAAAAACAGTACCTTTGCGAGTAGTACTTTAAATCCCTCTCAAAGAGAGATAACTTTTGTGGAATAAACGCACGTGATCATTGGAAGTTAGCATAATATTTTGTGAGCGAAACGTTGCATTCCTTGGCGCGGGTGATAGTTGTACATCATCTTTTGCGGAAGGGGGCCTCCGTGGCTCAGTTGGTTAGCGCGCTAGCGCAGCGTAATAACCCAGGAGTTTCTCACCAATGCGGTCGCTGTGAGATCGAGTTTAGCTCATACAGGCTTCCTCTCCGGCCGTACGTGGGAAGGTCTGTCAGCAACATGCGAATGGTCGTGGGTTTCCCCCGGGCTCTGCCCGGTTTCCACCCACCATAATGCTGGCCGCCGTCGCATAAGTGAAATATTCTTGAGTACGGCGTAAAACACCAATCAAATAAATAAATAAATAAATCTTTTTCGGAATATCACGTGACCGTCTCTCGACCAACAGAGATCGAGAGTTATCCAATGAGGTATAATAACTCTTGTTATCCCATCTAAGACCGTGCACTATTCTCATAGTATACCTCTTGGTCAAGCTCAGACAGGGCATTGAAGACGTTGAAATAACCGCCTTGGTTGTTGTATCCGGCACTAGCTCCGGGTTCTATTTTACCTGTGAAAACATGTCAGAAAACTTAACGCATTTGACATTTGGTATAGCTACATAACATTAGTTATATAAATTAATTCTTGTTATAAATGTATTCCGCAAACTACATGTATTTTTTTTTTATTTGACTGTTTTTTTTTTTACGCCGCACTTAAGGATATTTCACTTGGTCAGCATTATAGTGGGAGGAAACTGGGCACGGCCCGGGGAAACCCATGACATATCCAGAATTTCAATATCTTCTTGGTAAAAGAAAGGAAAAAAAGAACGGACTCGACAGAACGTCAAGACAGGAAAGTACATGCATTTGTCTTATTCAACAATAATATATTAAGACGAAAAGCAAACTAACCAGGTCTCATTCCGAATGAGATTTTTCCATTGAGAGTCATCGTTCTGGAGTTAGTGTCAATGCTGGTCACGTGGACAGAGTCGTCCGCCCATCCCCAGTACCTAAGGGGGCAAACACATAAGGCAAACTTTAAGCAGATGCCATTGTATAACCGTCGGCCCTGGGTGCATCCAGACCCGATGAAAACATCATTCAGATGCACCTTCTTTATGGAATGACAAATTTGGACGTGATCGTCTGATATGAATTATAAAGCGCCACGCCAAGTGATTCTCCTTTTCACCGACAATCATATTTTTGTGTATTGCGTTTATAATCATATAACAGTCGCTATTGTACATATCCTGTAATGCAATCGGGTACATTTGATGTCAGTGTTACACTTGACTATCTTTTGTTATGTAGAAAAGACCCGAAGAGATATTCGTCAAGAAAGCAGGACGCACGATGTGGGAGATATCATGGTTAAAACCAAGTTCAACAGAGGATCAACGGGGAAGAAAAGTGTGCATAATTAATAAGGATAATGAAAGTAGAATATTGTGTCATTTTACCAGAATCCGTAGACCCAGAGATCGTTTTCGTTCTTCCACTTCCTGGCTCGACTGTCCAGACTCGGGGAATAGGTAAATCTGTGACCCTTCTCCCCATCTGGTGTAGAGATGACGTCAACATACGACCCCTGGGTGTTTGGAAATAAGGAATATAATTAGCTATAATTCAAAGTGTTCTATAGACTATAGCACAGTTGATGAGTTGTCAGCGATGGTGTAGTATACTTATTCTGTCCTATTCTGTTCTAGTGCCAGTCATGGTGATTTAAGGATCATATCGAAATGTATTTGAAGGCTATATAAAGACAGCACTGTCGTCTTTTCATCTTTGTGTTCAATACAGCAATCTCCACATAACCATCTGTCACTGCAGAAGGTAATATCTTAGAAAGCAGAAATCAAAACAGACCTGCAGGGGTTAGTGTTTATTCTCACATATATTACCCCAATGAGCGTTGTAGAGCGTTTCATTTTCACATTTATATTTTCACTTTATAAAACTGATATGAATTTTAAACTATGATGACGACTTACTACAACTGTCTTGACTTTGTCTACCAGACTTAAGCGTTAGAGTATCTTATGATATCAAATTATCTTAAAAATAAGACTAAACACTTTGCAGGGCATGACGTTAACTCACGTCGTTTGGCCATCTGGCGAGCTGGAGAGGTTTACTGTTATAAAAGACCTCTAACTGTGCCGTCCTCTGAGCGTAGAACCCGAATCTGTCCAATTGTCCCAGCTGAGATAGGGATATTCCTACGTCTGAGAACCGCAACTGGCGGACCTGTCAAAAGATGTTATCATAAGCGTTTTGAAAATACATCTAAAGGATTTATCCATGTAACAGTTTTTCAAAAATAGCATTGTACTTGATTGTTTTTTTAAATTAACATTAAATTGTTTCAAATAGCAATGAATTTGTTTTTTTCCTTCAAACATAACATTGCATTTGTTGTTTTTCGAAACGGGATCACGCTATTTGAGGTAGACTGAAAATTTGCTAACCATTTGCTAATTATCACTATATTCGGTACCCTAGTTTTTACTTTATGTTGATGTCTTTAGTGCTATTCAGTATACACGTCCAGTTATAAACTAAGGGACATATTCTAAAAATGAAATATCCCCATGGAGCAAAATGTAGACAAACATATCTTAGTCAATTACTTATTTTAGGGAAATATACAGCTCGATTTTACTATGCCGAAGCAGTTCTAGACAGCTTTTATTGTATTAAGTAAATGGACCTAACATATTTGCATGTAAATTAGCTTAAAGAGTTTAGGGCTTAGGGAGGCAACTCTGTTACACAATGGTTACCCCTATAGAGTTGTCAAGAGTTTTATATAGTAAAAGTGCAGCTGCTGAATGTGGTTTTGGTGAGATAAAGCGAATATTCAATCTTCCTGTATACGCGATCATACTGATGTTGTAATGATTCGCTTGGACTCACTTGTTCACTGTTTGAGTCTCATAATGCTGTGTTCTTGTTCCAAAGCTCTAAAAGTTCCTGATACATAGAAATTTTATACATGACAACTAATTTCTAGATATTTTCTCGGAATAACAAGAGTGAGAGGAATCTCCATTTGCAATGTTAATGCTCGTACCTTGTGATGGGCGACAGCCGGTATAACCTGTAAGACATGAGGATTGGTGACAGGGTGAAAATGGGACGCGCCCAACCTTTTGCCACCGGTCTGAAAAGAAGCAGAATATGACAACAACAATCAGAATTTTTCACGGTCAATGCGCGAAATATTAGTCAAAACACACCTTTGTCTGTTCACATAAATAGATGCTGTTGTATGTACAAACTATGAAACATATTCTGTTAGAAAGCAAAAGACATTTAATTGTATAATGAATGACACACAACTATTTTCAGTTGTTGTTATCTCCTAATTTTGAATAATACGGGTAATATACAATGGCAGAGGAGGTTATGAGTAAAGGCAGCCGGGCAGATAGTGCTGTAAGCAGCCGCCCTTCTCCACCTACAAGCACCTGGTGGACATAACAGAAGTGATGTAAGAACCAGCGAGAGTTGAATTTGAACTCGTGACCTCAAAGGTAATGGCTCCGTCTCCTTCTAATAGACGGCAGGTTTTGTGGATGACTGAGCCTGCAAGTGCGCCAGTTGTACGCACAGCAAATAATACAATTGCAGACTGAGATTGCTGCTGCTAATGTACTGCACAACGTAGTTTTGTATCCAAAACCTTCAGAGGCAAACAAATATCTGAGTTCACATGCCTCAGGAAAACTTTTGCAATATTGCCGTTTTTATTATGGAGAAAGTATAATATCGATGGACTTTAGATACGATTCTTTTCGTGCACTTTCTCAAATTTTAAATTATAGTTTTGTACTTCCAATTTAGACAACAATCAAAGAATTTCCCAGATGTAATAAGAAGAACTTATGAAACTCCACAAAATCCAACCATTACTCCCCTCACTCCAAGGGATTCTTTTCACTAAATCTCTGCCTCAAGGCCTACTGGTAAATCTTGATGAGACGTTCCAAGTCTATAACTGTAAGACCCATTTCCAACACAACTTAAAACACCCCAAAAGTATATAATAATTGAATAAAAAATATAATTACTGATCAAAGCTGGCAGCATGAGAAAGTGACACATCCTTTGCCCCACAGTGTCTAGCAATACTTAAACTGAAAATACTTTCGGAAACATTTACAGACGTAGTTGTTCCTTACCACGTGAGCTTCTTCGTGATTGTAGGACCTGAACGTGATTGGATGGCCGTACTCCTTCGTGAATGTAATCGTGCTCGTCACATCGTGGTAACCCCTCATCAGCTCGATGTATACAGCTTACAAAAATGCAATAATCAACGCAGATGAGAATTGAAATTAGAGTTTGTGAGGACTTTATGACTATGTTTAGCTATTAATATTGAGATGGAAATGACTCTAAAACGGGTTCTAGTGGTTTTAACCCATGGACATATGAGCTGCCAACAGTTTGACGTTTCTCTTACAAATCAATGACAGTGAAATATTTGACCAATATATCACCATACATGTACAAACTAAGCGGAGGTTTATGCTAGCTACATGCGAATTTACAGTAATTAAAAAAGGCATTACACCTGAAAACTAGAAATTTAACAGTGACGTTATGTAGGAGCATGTTCGAGCACTTCCGGATTGTCCAGCTGGGGCTTTAGGCGGGAGGTGTTGATGTACATGACGAATTGCTGAGATGTTTTCCAGGATTTTCAGAGATTCCTTCACCAACAAACCTCACCGCGACAGTTTAAATGAACCATTCATAACCCTGAACAGGGTTTAACTCCTGTCAAATATATATGAAAGCTAATTGGCTGACTCTCTCTTAATAGTCAGAAATAATGCTAGTCGTGACGACAACAGTGTTATTGTAGAGAGACAGAATCAGAAGAAACAGACTCACCATTCCCTCTAACATCCGCATCATACAGCCTGGATTCTGCTTTCGTCAAAGTCTTCAGAGGATGGGAGGAGGACAGCCTAGTTTCGGACAGATTATGACAGCGGGAAATATCACTCTTTGTTGTTCTCATTGCTGGTGAGTGACACGTGCGGGTTGTATAAAGGTAACTTACCAGTTGTTATTATTACACTGCAACTTACAGTCATGTACATAGCTAGCTCATATTTTGCTCTGGTTGCTGTATCTTGCAATTTTACACAAGGAACACATTGACACAAGTCTCATCTGTTGTTTTTCTCACCAGAAGGTGACACAAGCATTATAATACAACGGTGTCTAAAACTGACCCGCCGTTGTTGTTGCAATTGTGGGCTAATGACACGCACAGTACTGCAAAAGAATAGCTGAGTCAAAGCTGCTTAAATACATGGTATTGTATATCGGAAAACTCACCCGTTGTTGTTGTCATTTCCTGACGGTGACACGTACAAGTGAACGTCAGCTCCTGCCGCAAAAGTGCCTGTTAGACAGGATAGGAGAGCCAGAGCTGCCATCTTGCTCGTGGAACCACCGGCTGATAATAAACAACTATGAAAATATGCGTGCAACCTTGAGTTTAGATGTGACCTGAATTATACTCCATGAGCTGGATAGATCTATCCGTGCTGCTTATCTGAGGGTCTACGATAAACTTGTTTTTCCGGAATATTCCACCAGTAGGTGATGTCAGGTGATATTAGACACAACATAGAACAAAACAGCGGAACATGACACATTTTAGACTTAATGCATTTCGAAGGGGGTATTGTTTTTCTGTTCTTTAGAAAGTACATATGTACCAAGTGACATAGGTAGCATATGCATACTCGTTTAATCAAATCACGCCTGTAAAGACTTCAGAGACTTCTTTCACAGCGTTACATAGATGCAATTTACCGTAATTGTATTTCTTACAAAATAACTCTTTGACCTTTACAAGACTGGGCGATCATCTAGCTTGAACATCGAAACCAGGGCAGTAACTAACATACACAATGGTTTCATTGTTTGGCAAGAGTCATTCGTTTTATCAAATCGCCGTTTTAACGGCTAAAGTGGGACGAAAAAAATTTTTTTCGAGATATTAAACTTCACCTTAATTGATACGAATGCGAAGCACATGTATAGGCTGGAAAAACTATGTATTTCACTAATACATTAACAATATTGAGGTAGTCTTGTATGAAGCTCTCAAGATGTATATCATTACACAACGTGCCGTGACAAACTACATTAGTTTACCACATACGTTTACTTCGTATTATCGTTTGTGTTGGCATGAACTAATTTAGTAAGTTTTTCGATGCACGAGGGTTAAAAGCAGATGGCGGCAACAGGAAACTAATGCATAGGAAGCTAAATGTAACCTGTCATGTTTTATGGAAATCCTTTCCAGAACGAGTACCTTCTGTCTTACGATTTAAGCGATAACGTTCATACTTTCAATTTAAAATATATATTAAGCTGGAATATCAAGCTGTTCTATTAAGCTAACTTAAGCATTTAAGCGCATGTTGAAGAAACAAATACCCAAAACGTATTGTATTTATAAGTTTTATATATGTATAAAGACTATATGAACAGCTCGACCAAAACTAGTAACTCTTGAGGAAGGAATCTTTGAGCGTTTTGTAACAATGATACATTTACATGTATATTGTTACCCATTAGAATAACGGTATATAAGCCAGTTGTTCAAGTATCCCTGAGGATCCAAGCATGATCACTCAGTTGACCACGCTGCAAAGTATGTCTTTTGCAAAATTAAGATCGCCCATATCAATTTCAGGACACCTTACCATACAGTGCCGAATTAAAATCGAGATATCCCAAACTTACTATGATTAACACCCACTTCCCTGATGCATCCTCTATGGCTAAGGTGTTGTTTACCACGTTCTCTACTTTAATTTAATATTAGTCAACTGCATCTATGACGTCAGGGAATCCTCTGTGGTTTTTCACAAAAGAAGGGAAATTTGCCTCTGTAACTAACCTTACGGGTCATGTACTTGCTGTAGGCCTACATGTTTTTTTCGAGATTAGTTAGAACAACACAAAAGACAAAACGATTGTTGGCAATGAATGGAGATCTTAAAAACGACATCAGCTTTTTAATCACGTTCAGAACAGAGCACAGCTTCGCAATCAGTACAGAACTTATCCTGCTTTAGAATAACATAGATCGAGTGAGTGAATGAGTGAGTTAGTGAGTGCTTGGGGTTTAGCGTCGTACTGAACAATTTTTCAGTCATGTGACGACGAAGGAATCCTGAGAGTACATGTAATGTGCCTTCTTTTTGCAGGACGGATTTCCACCGCTCTTTTATCTAGTGCTGCTTCACAGAAACGCCTTACCGAAGGCAAGTAAGCCGCTGCGCCTGAACCATTATACTGATACGGGTCAATTAGTCTTTGCACTATCCCCTTCATGCTGAACGTCAAGCGAGGAAGTTACAACTTCCTCTTTTAAGGTCTTAGGAGCAACTCGACCCAGGGTTGACCCTGGATCTACTGGACATTGATCAAAGCCATCGTAAATGTTTAACATGAATAATCACAATACCATAAAATGTGCAGTGTTTTAAGTTGTGCTTATCTTATGTCGCTATAAGTAATCAGATTTATCGGAACATATTTCCTCATAAACATTCCTGAGAAGACATCTTTTATAGTTTAAACAGCATCAACAAGAAATAATATTTCGACATTAACAACAATTTTCTGACAAAATAATAAAATAATGATGCACTGGAAAGTACACAACGTACCCACTCGTACACAGTTCATTTGAAAAGGACCTCTAATCTAAATTGTAGAATATTTATTTATTTATTTGATTGGTGTTTTACGCCGTACTCAAGAATATTTCACTTATACGACGGCGGCCAGCATTATAGTGGGAAGAAACAGGGCAGAGCCAGGGGGAAAGCCACCACCATCCGCAGGTTGTTGCCAGACATTCCCACTTACGGCAGAAGAGGAAGCCAGCATAAGCTGGACTTGAACTCACAGCGACCGCTTTGGTGAGAGGTCCCTGGGTTATTACGCTGCGCTAGCGCGCTAACCAACTGAGCCGCGGAGGCCCAAATTATAGAACATGCGTGAATCTCTGTTGTGTGAGAAACGGTGACTGATAATGTGTCCACCCGCAAGGACTCAATGAAAAGCTTAGCTTTTGTGGCCCACTCATTCTCTTATCTGATTCCATGGCAGCTTAGCAATTTTGTGGATAACCACAAATCGCGATAACATGTGTGATGTTTCGTAACATGTGGTACCTTCACATAGGACTATCTTTTCAAAGTATGCCAGAGCGACTTCAATAACCCATCGTCCAATTACTTCAGACTTATGTGTGAGGCTTCCAAGTGGGGACCTCAAGAAAACATCGGGCACCTTCCTACAGAGGTTAAAGTGGGTTTTTATCTTCCTTATGAGCCAACCTACCAACATGGTCAGTTGAGTATATTCTGTAGATGCACAGCCCCATGATCAGCTTTGGGTTAACCGTAAATTGTCTTGATTAACACTAAATAAAAAATTATGTTTTTTTTAATTAATTCGAAAAGTATATTAAGATTGTTAGGATAAGAGGTATTCTATTGATAAGTGAAGTTAAAACAACGGCTGTGAAGGATTTTCAATCGTTTTATTATATTAGATGGGCCAAAAAATTAAGCTATAAACCTTTCAATTTCGTAAATATTAAATAAAAGTTTTTCATACACATAACTTGCACTGCATCCGGCAAATTGCTGTATCACAGATTAAATAGTATTAAAATATTATTAATTTTTTGGCTATTTTAGTATTCCTTCGGCCTTGTTTGTGAAATTTTCATCTCATAGCGATTAACTAATGTGTACGAAATACCAAAACTTAATTACCTTTTGGGGCCTCCGTGGCTCAGTCGGTTAGCGCTAGCACAGCGTAATGACCCTAGAGTCTCTCACCAATGCGGTCGCTGTGAGTTCAAGTCCAGCTCATGCTGGCTTCCTCTCTGGCCGTATGCGGGAAGGTCTGTCAGCAACCTACGGATGGTCGTGGCTTTCACCCTGGCTCTGCTCGGTTTCCTCGCACCATAATGCTGGCCGCCGTCGTATAAGTGAAATATTCTTGAGTACGGCGTAAAACACCAATCCCCAAAAAAAATAATTACCTTTCAAACGTCTTGAAAAATTACATATTTAACCATGAACTGTTTCGGTACGCGACCTGAATATTCTGATAGAAGACTGTACACACTATGGCGTTGGACCTTCTACGCTAGTTAATGCTGCAGAAAGGAGATACAAACGTCAGGATTCACGAATTCGAGACAAACTTGCTACTTGCTAGGTATGATAAACTCACGTATGCCAAAAAGCGTTATATACTACAAGTGTGGTAGTTTGGTATAATACAAGTGTGGTAGTTTGACATACTACAAGTGTGGTAGTTTGACATAATACAAGTGTGGTAGTTTGGCATAATACAAGTGTGATAGTTTGACATACTACAAGTGTGGTAGTTTGAAATATTACAAGTGTGGTAGTTTGACATACTACAAGTGTGGTAGTTTGACATACTACAAGTGTGGTAGTTTGACATACTAAAAGTGTGGTAGTTTGACATACTACAAGTGTGGTAGTTTGATATACTACAAGTGTGGTAGTTTGACATAATACAAGTGTGGTAGTTTGACACACTACAAGTGTGGTAGTTTGACATTATACAAGTGTGGTAGTTTGGCATTATACAAGTGTGGTAGTTTGACATACTACAAGTGTGGTAGTTTGACATTATACAAGTGTGGTAGTTTGGCATTATACAAGTGTGGTAGTTTGAGATACTATAAGTGTGGTAGTCTGGCATAATACAAGTGTAGTAGTTTGACATAATACAAGTGTGGTAGTTTGACATACTACAAGTGTGGTAGTCTGGCATAATACAAGTGTAGTAGTTTGACATAATACAAGTGTGGTAGTTTGACATACTACAAGTGTGGTAGTTTGACATACTACAAGTGTGGTAGTTTGACATAATACAAGTGTGGTAGTTTGACATACTACAAGTGTGGTAGTTTGACATAATACAAGTGTGGTAGTTTGACATACTACAAGTGTGGTAGTTTGACATACTGCAAGTGTGGTAGTTTGACATACTACAAGTGTGGTAGTTTGGCATTATACAAGTGTGGTAGTTTGACATACTACAAGTGTGCTAGATTGGCATTATACAAGTGCAGTGAAGAGCATGTGGATCCCCACATGACCAGGCCGTCCAAGCGGTGTACGAACCAGCGGGTATGTAGTAAGGTCTTTTTATTTCATTTGTGCCATTGGTTGAATTCACATAATTAAGTATGGAAACTTAGACAATAATTATATCGTTAATGTGTAATCTTTGGAACAGCTAAAGGAAGTGGCTACCTTTCTCAGAACTGCATGTTTATTAGAAACCGCCCCACCCTTAATGATTCGGGTACGCGCTGTGTAACTTATTGGTCATCACTGTCTTTATGATGACAATGGTAAATAATACTCAGTTAGTGTCCATAACCAAAAGACGGATGGCGCCTCCTGGATGTTGTCTGTGGGAAGATAACTCAGTTGCATAATTCAATGAATTATATCACTGTGTAATGAGTTACATCACAGAGTTATTTAACTTTGACAATATCCAGATGGCGCTGTGTCTGTTTGGGCCATGGGTCATAACCAAGTATTTTTTTTCAATCGAATGCAAACAGGTGACGCAATCCTCACGTACTGAAAAACATCCAGCGTGGGCACGAGTCGCTATTGCGCAGGAAATGACACTCCATTTTCATCATTATAATACACTTTTCGTGAAGAGATGGTATTTCAATTTGTTTTGCTTTGAACAACACTTTCCTGCTAAGTAGAGAATCATCCCTAGGGAATGAGTTTTTTGAGTTCAGTTCTTGTTAAAATTTAGACATTCGTGGTTACAACAATTGCTTTCTCCTGAACAAAGTTATATCGTTCAGATTTTGTGAATTGGAACTTAATTTATAGGAGCAACTATAACTGCTGGGCAGGGCTGTTATGTGGAGTTACATCTGCATGGTCACGCAAAGAGCGGAGAAATCACGCGAGACTGGTAGGCAAAGGAACTCATCGTGGCTCGTCGAACTCACAACAAATCGGCGTGTCTACAGAGGGCTCTGAACGTGTGGCATTATTGCTGGTCTACGAGAGAGTTCGCTGTCGTCAGTCTGTACCGACCCACTTGTATGATAAACATCTGTAGGCTGTCGACCGATAACTGAATATGTGCCAGGTCACGTCTGGAAAGGGTAAATATACGAAGGTGTGTTAGCTACATATTTAAAGACATCGCACATTCAAATGGTGGTGACAGAAACGTCTGGCAAACAGCTAATTTACTTGCTTTTTGACGTAAAACCCAAGAAAATTGCGCTTATATGATAGAAAGACATTTAAGAGTGCACCGCCATCCCTTACCGGGTAGCTGCAGAAAGGTACCTGCCAGAGGAGTGTTGTAATTCGATTATCCTGCTGCCCTCCTTCCGCGAGAACACAGTTTGATTCTAAAGAGCCAGAGATGCAATATGTTGAGAAAATGTGGTAAAGGAGCCTTTTCTCCGCACGGCCGTGACAAGTTCCACAATCGGGTCATAGAAGGAGAAATAGTTATCTTTTAGGGAACGGGGCTGGGTGATTAAGGTACTTGATGTGGGGCCAAGCCCATTACTGGCAGGCAAATTCTTAGATTTCTGGGTACCACCGTGGCCGAGGGGCGCGATGTGAATTCAAGTCTAGCTCATGCTCTCTTTCTCTCTGGCCGTAAGTGGGAAGGTCCCTCAGCATCCTGCGGAGGGTCGTGGGTTTCCACAAGAGTCTGTTCGGTTTCCTCCCATCATACTGTTGGCCGCCTTCGCATTTAAATGAAATATTCTTGAGTACGGCAAAAAAACAATCAAATCAAATCAAATCTAAGATTTCCCGCGTTCAGTGATGCCAGCGCTTTGCTGGTAAGGCTTAGTAGACGGTGCTCTGTTGTGTGGTCTTGTGTTCAGCTCGTTTGAGTGCACTTTGACTTCTTTCGCCCTAAAACTGTCCGCCATCGTATAAGTGAAAGATTTTTAAGATTTTTAAACAACAGTCAACGTCCTAACAAGCACTGTAACCATTTTGACGCCGTCACAATGCAATGTGATAGACGGTACACCGTGCGCAGTTCGATGTAAGCGTTCTCGCCCAAGAGCATAAGTTCTACATCTGTTAAACTGAGGAAGGATACATGTTTATAAGTAAGCCAGTTTTTCCCCGTTGTCATGTGATAGTCTACATAAAACTTGAGAGGTTCGTTTTGCTGGATCTAACTTGAGAAATAGTGGGTTAGAAGGTCACATGTGCGCATCTAACCTTGGTTGTTTAGAATTGGGCTTTACGTCAGGATGTTTGTTAGGTGCCTGGCAAGATGCGGTGGATCTTATAAACTCTCACTTATAAACCTTGTATATTTTGAATAACGGATAAAACTACAACGAAACAGAGAATGATGCGTTTTACACACCTGGAAAACGTTTTCGCCTAAACGGGAAACGCTCTGCATGATCTCTGGCAAAACTTTAATGTGAAGTCCTGCTTTTTTCAGGTGTGGATCAGGGATCATGTCCGCAGAGCGCCTCACACTATTGTCACCAATGTGGATCCGATACCTCAAGTGTCACCGCCTTCATCAGACTCAGGGCGTCACAGATGACTGTACCATATTACATTATGTCTGTAATAAGCTGATGTCCCAATGCTAAAGCAGAGTGAAAATAAAAGTCACTTTCATAGCCGCGTTCTGACAATGTGATTTATCGGACGTACCAATCGCATAAAATATCAAACGCAAGGACCTAGGACGCTAAGACGAAGAATCGCCCCAGAAAGTACGATAAGAAAGTGCAAATTTCAAAATCCCATTTCTGCAAAATTTCAGATCAGAAGTATAAACTTGGTCAGAGCACCAGTAAAAGTTATATGGCCATAAAAGAGATCGTTGCTTAGTAATAACTATCCAAAATGCGATCCAAAAATCGATCAAAACGCTAATTTTTCGTTCAATCGAGGCTCTCTGTCTTTAATTTACTGTATGAAAATACAAAGTTAACCAGAGAAATATCTTCAGTAAATGTTTCATTTGTGTATTTATACGTGCTATGGAAGTTTCGGTTTGGTCTTCATATGTAAAATATAAACTTTATAAGGTGTTCAGTTTTTGCATATATTAGATATCCTTTATAGTACAGTGAGCTAACGAAGTCATTTTGGAGAACAGATTGTACCTCGGGGAAGAGTTCTAATCTTTGAGGGGGTTTTTCTGTTTGGCAGCATACTATTTGTGGATGTAAAGATATAGGCTCTCTTGCATTAAATCAATGTTATCATGAATTAGAGTGGATAATTGTTAAGACATAGTACTACGTAACGTGTGATCATTATAGCGAAATCATACGCAGATCCTGGTTGAGAACACATGTGGTAATGTAGCTGTCAGTAACAATAACATATTATGCATAGTGAATGTATAAGGCTGAACGTTTGTTATAATTGTATTTAATTGATTGCTGCATAACTGAGTGCTCAAGAAAGCTACATTTGTGGTGCAGTGATTTTCGCCATTGTACCGTGTCTAATGTAAAAAAAGGATACTACAGTGTGACTGGAGCAGGCTACCAATTTTTCAATCTTATGACTTATACATTGCCATCAATGAATTCTTGCCATACCAGGAATAGAAAAGTAAAACAGAACTGAAAATAGAAATAGCCCTGTGAGTGTGTCAGCAGCTGTTAATCACAGATGTAGTCAGTGAAGCTTCTTCAGGTCCACAGTTTCTTGCTCTGAGGTCGATTCCCCGCCTGACCATACCAGGTACTTTGGTGGGTCGAGTCGAAAAATGCGCCATGCCGCCTCAGTAGAAAGCCATGTAGAAGACACATAACCTACCACCTCCGTCAACTCTTCACTGGACGTAGATCTAATCTACTATACAGAAAATACTCCTATTAAATTTTTGTTGTAGTGAACACAGCTCACCGTACTTTCCATTATCTTAGTGACAAAGGCTTTAAAATATTTCAGTTTGAGCAGAGAATCAGAGACCATGCTTGAGTCATTCTGTTACTTCTCTACCCTCCTGCTGCTAGTAGCGGGAGTAGAAATCCGCCTGTATGTGTCTCCTTCTGGGTCAGACACCAACAATGGGTAAGCGTGATCATATATTTCAGAATATTTTTTCTGACCAACCATATATATATATATAGATTTATTTATTTATTTATTTATTTATTTATTTATTTATTTGATTGGTGTTTTATGCCATACTCAAGAATATTTCACTTATACCACGCTGGTCACCATTATGATGGGACGAAACCGGGCAGAGCCCAGAACCCACGACCATCCGCAGGTTGCTGGGAGACCTTGTAACGTACGGCCAGAGAGGAAGCCAACAAAAAAAGCTGTATGAACCAAACTAGAGGTATTGTACATAACATGCGGAATGAGGAACACCTAGAATGAGTTGGTTCAGGTCATGCACTATTTTTGTCAAAGTGGGGGCCTCCGTGGCTCCGTTGGTTAGCGCAGCGTAATGACCCAGAAGCTTCTCACCAATGCGGTCGCTGTGAGTTCAAGTCCAACTCATGCTGGTTTTGCGCTAGCGCAGCGTAATGACCCAGAGGCTTCTCACCAATGCGGTCGCTGTGAGTTCAAGTCCAGCTCATGCTGGTTTCCTCTCCGGCCGCACGTGGGAAGGCCTGCTAGCAACCTGCAGATGATCGTGGGTTTTCCCCAGGCTCTGCCTGGTTTCCTTCCACCATAATGCTGGCGGCCGTCGTATAAGTGAAATATTCTTGAGTAGGGCGTAAAACACCAATCAAAATAAATAAATAAATAAATAAATTTCTATCAAAGAGGCAATTTACAAACCCTTATTTCAGACTGACCCTGTCAAGTCCTTTGAAATCCGTTCAAAAGGCGGTTTCCCGACTCGATGACTCAGACGTTGCTGGAAATGGTAAGCTCCTCACGACATATTAATTCCTCACGGCGTAGAATACAGGGCGGGCGTCCTATACACTCCTCTGTCATTTGCTTGACTGATTTATTTACGACATAGTTGACTGTCTTCCTTACATAAACCTGTAATTCATTTGTCAATGGCCTGATGGCCACAAAAGCCAGCTCTTAATCCACTGAGCAAACGATATAATTAAAGACGAACAGTATAGAGAGTAAAACCAGAGCAGCGATGGTTGCACGAAATCTGCGAAATGCAACCTCTTTCCAATTTATCTCAGCCACAATGTTATTCTGAATGCTCATGTAAATAGTGTCAATTTACACGCCCCCTAGCAGAATGGCTCGAGCAGAATTAGGCAAAAGCCATGCAGTTATGGTTATAGCAATTTATTCGACGTCATTGGTCTGGGAATACTCAAAATACTGTGTTGTCATCGCATTTAACATACAAGCACCATACAATCACATACAATATGCCAACCAGAGGAAGGAGACACTACAGTTTGTTTCGACACATAGATCATGTGTCTTTTGATGTCATTTTAAGTGATGAATACTGTGAAATGAAGACAAGCGTATGGCAAAGAGGCTTACGTTCATGTAAATAGCATAATTAGATAGTAAATTGATTTTAATAAATTCTGCCACTGCATGTAATGGATATTTTTCCTGAAATTTGGGGCCTCTGTGGACTAGTGACTAGTTTGCTGGAAAAAGTAGAATGAAACGTTAGCTTTCTACCGATGCGTGAAGCTCTCTGGCCGCGCGTGAGAAGGTCTGACAGCAACCAGCATAAGGTAGAGGATTTCTTGTACTGTTTTACTGTCGCCGAGGTGTAAGAGAAATATATATATATATATATATATATATATATATATATATATATATATATATATATATATATATATATATATATATCACAAAACTATAATGAATTTATCGCTAAGGAGATGTGGTAGCGTGGTGTACTATAAAACAGAAATCATATTTAACCAGAATACACACCGAGAACGCCGCAGTAAATGTACAAGTGCCCGACCACGTGAAAATACTCTGCGTCTGAGTCGTATGTCCAAATGATGCGGATTCTAGCTTCCAAAATGTAGTGAGTTTGTACGTGTGGCAATATCAAGCTGGCCATAAAGTTTCATCAAAACCAGTACATAAGGTTTTCCGCTAACTGGGCCAGTTGCAAACCACCTTCGCAAGACACCTGACAAACCTCGCTAGAATCGCAGATGAAACAGCGAAAACTGGATTTGAACACGTGATGTCACCGATCAAAAGCCTGGTGGTCGCAACAAGCCTCAACGGACAAAGGACAGCTAGAGAAGCGAGGAAAACTGAACACTCTAACAAGGATTATTTCCTTCTACTTCACACACTGCGCTAATAACGTCTGTCCTTTGCTGTACAGAGAAAACCCTCTACACGTGTGACCTTGTGAACATGTGATAGGCCTTTCTGGGGCATGCGACTTTGCCGTTCTCCCATCTGTACTATTACACCGCTGTCCGTCTACAAGACATTACCCGATAAACTACAGTGCAGTGAGATTGGCTTAGTTTTTTGAGGCAAAAAGAGGTAAAAAGATTTATGGATGGGAAGTTTTGCCCCAATCTGTCTTCCATAGCTTGTATTCTTTCTGTGAAATCGCCATATGAGAAGGATCATCTAATACTTATTGTAATTTTCCTATCGAGGACTTTGTAAACATAAGTAATGATCTGACATTTTCTTATCAACACCAGCGAGATTATGTTTCTGTATAAACGCCAATCAGTAGTATTGTCCATTGCTTTAGATGCTCAGATGCGGGATGCACCTTTGCGATTCGAAAACTTAATTATTGAAATAAGATGTATTCATTGCAATTTCTAAATGTGGTCTGAACACCAACATTATTCAACAGAAAAAGAAATGAGTGTTTCTGTTTGTATTGAAGATGTTAGCATTGAACTGACACAAGGTTATCATGACCTCAGCCAATCCGTGACTTTGAACAAGAATTACGGACATAGGGTGACGTTCAGAGCGTACAACGGACAGGAGGTTCACGTGGTAAGCTCTCAATAGGAGTGAGGATTTTCGGTTTGTTCGATTTATAAGTGCATCATCCGTAACAATGTTGAAATATTCAATATGCTGTGTAATAAACATGTGGACAACAACCCACAATTTTACAGATTGATTTCATGTTGTAATACACATGTGTTCTCATCAAAAATAGAACTGAAAGCTTTCTAAGATTTTTGAACCATGGCGGAGTTATTATTTTAATCTAATAACTATTTACACCACCGATGAATCCGGCAGTATGACTTTTATAAAAGTAGCATTTTTATATATATAAAAAACAAACAACCGATCGATTTCTCTGTTCGCCAATATGTTCAATCATCAATTTTCTATATCAAAGATACACCGATAAAGTTCACCGCCATCATAGACGTGAAAAGGTTTGGTGTATGGTTTTAAATAACAGTTCAGTGATTACATAGCTCTTTTTTATTCACTTTCCTGATAATTCTGTCCACATGTTGGGCCAGTTCTTTATATTTTTTCTGGTTTCCAGACAGGTGGTAAACGACTTGGAAACCATTTGTTCCATCCAGTCAAAGACCCACATGTGTTACAGACTCTGCCTACAACAGCCCATAATAAGGTAAATCCTAGACTTGAAGTCATATTTATCAAACATCTCAAGACTGAAGTCAAAAATTCAAAGACAGGTACAATTAAAATGTTTTGCTCCCAGGAGTTTAAAATTTGTACACTCATTCTTTAGTACAGAATAATGTGCTAGTCACAGAGTCCTTTCCGTTTCTGAATCATTCTATTTACGCACTTTTAATTTATGCCTTATGTCCTAAATTGCTTGATAAATACGGCCCCGTGAGTATCCCAAAAAGGAAGAAGGAGCAAGATATGTACCACCACTGCTCCGTTTTCAAGGAATTGTCAGGTTTGAATCCTGTTCCGAATGGATCGGCTTCGACGTTCAGTTAGGTGATTTGTAGATTGGGTTCAGTTTCCTAAACCTAACGGTCGTCAGTCTAAGGAATACAGTAAGTAACACCAATGGGAAAATAAAGATGAGAACTAGTGTTGAACAGTCAGTTCTGGCTCTCCCAATTCAGTTCACCAATACGCTCCTTACCAGTATACATGTAATAAAAGACTTACAGCATTGGGAGTAAAATCAGGGCAGTGACCACAACTGCACATGGGCACACGTATTACCGGTGAAATTTGGTCATTCTTCAGTTTACCTCTGCTACGGTTTAATTCACCTACAGAGCTTAAAAATATTCAAATAATACCCACAGTTATTGATTTCTTGGAAATTTATTCTTTTGTTCAGGTTTCCTTGTTTCATAGTTATGCTCTCTCTCTTATCCTCTCAATTTCATACTAACCCTTCATCCAGGTCCTGCAGTTAAAGTTAACGGATGCTGGTATTCCGCTGACTCAGTTAGGACACTTGGGTAAGTTTGGATTTGCCGTTCAGCGCACAGCTCCACTGGAGGTGTTCTACAACGGGAAACCTCTCCGTCTGGCAAGGTGGCCAAATGACGTGAGTATACGACTAAAGATAAAGTCCTAGTCCTTCATGAAAGTCCTAGTTCTTCATGGGTGTTTGTCAGAATGTTTGTGTCTTCTGAAATCCGATAAACTGTTTTGTCCAATATAAGTCAAAGGGCGGAAACTTCGTTAAGATTTTGTTTTATATTTTCTATATTGGCCGTGGTCGTTCTTTGTAACTGTTTGAGAAACATGTTATGTCATGCATGTAATGATCTTTGTATCAGTTATGATGCACGTAATGTATTTCATGTAAAGTCTGGTAATGTATGTAAACACGAACTTTCAGACGGACTCAGATGCATTAAAAATGATACTTTCCATTACACTTCTTTTTCTGAACGTTAGTGAAATTAAACCACAGTTCGCAGTTAGCAGTTAGGTATTGAACGGGGACAAGTCCTTACTTCTATAAATTGTACATTCGGCTATAACTTCATTAATACTTCACATACAGACATGGTACATTGATGCACTTAATGCGGGCTATCACGTGATGCCAGTGATTCCTGATTCTGACAGCAGGTGGCGCTTCTGTGAATAGCAGTTTTAATTGCAGTGTGAATAGCAGTCGGGCTCATATCTCTATAAATACTGCGCATACAGACATGATACTTGGTACATTAATGGCACTTAATGCGGGCTATCACGTCATGCCGAAAAATTCCTGCATTTGACACCAGGGGCGCTTCTGTGAATGGCAGTCTGAATAGCTGTCAGGCCCATATCTCCATAAATATAGCACCTACAAACATCATCAACAATAATGACACTTAATGTGGGCTATTACTTGATGTCAATAACTCCTGATATTAACTCCAGGGGGCGACGAGGATTACAGACTTTTTTCTGATTGGCTATACTGAACCTGGGATAAATATTAGGTGTGGAAGATATGTTGAAGAGTGATGGAGGCTAGGAGAATTAAAACCAGGACACCCCATGTCCACTGTCAGCTAATTAGCCATTCTGTCTCCTAACCTATTTAAAAAAATATCTAATGTTTATTCTATAGAAATCTTTTTTAATTGAACAATACATTACAGATAGATACAAACAGGTTCTAAGCGGTTCCCCAACACCACTTTGCCAATCTAAAAAAAAATATTGCTGGAGAAATCTTTAACGTACGGCGTTAAACAACGGTGACGTCACTCTAAATTGTTGACCAATGAGTAAACTCAACTGATTACTGGCTATGACGCCTGAACTAATATACTCTAATGTGAGGTCACACTTAAATGTTTACCGAATTCCCAAGACACGAACACAACTTGAAAAGCCCTACAAATCATTATTGTCTTAAAGAAAATATTTTTTTTTATTATGAACAACGTTACAGATAAAATATTATATATTTGGTTAGGCGTCAGTGAAGACAAACAGACTTTTTATATCAACTCTAAATTCTACTGTCAACTAGCTTTAACGCCTTCACCAATAAGCTTTAGGATAATGTTCCACTGAAGTGTTTACAGAACTGTTAATGGATCTTTTAACCGGCGTTTACGCCTCAACCAATACCAAATGGCGTGAAATGATTTGACGTCAACTAGCTGCTAACGTCGGAATGAGTTGATAACTAGGTTATTAACAAAACTATTTACTGGTTTAAAAAAACTTAACCAATTCGAAAAGGACAACTTTTTTAACCAAACACACACTGTTCATACTTGGTAATTAAACAGCTAAATTAAACTTTCCAAACGGCACAAAGTGGCGCCAAGAATTTTAACAACCGACACCAGTGGCGTCAAAATAAGCAGTTAACCCTGTTAACTGATCTGTAAAACGGCGTTAACGCCTGAAGCAATACACATACAGGTCACAGACTTCATACATAAACATCACCTTACAATACCTACATGTCATATATTTAATACAAAAAAAAAATTAATCGGAGTTATCACCTTGACCAATAAACGTACACATCTCCTTAATACATAAACATCTCATTTCCAGCCCTACAAAACGGTGTCAAACATTTTAACGTCCGATGCCATCTGAAATCACAGTAAATTATTAACCGGATTTTAATTGTTAACAAAATTGTTCAATGGTTTCAGATTCTTAACCAATTGAAAAGGGACGAACGACTACTTTGTCTGGAAAACACAAATTTACATAAACAAAAATGTTACCAAACAAAAACAAAAAAAACAGACATATACTTGATATTAAAGCCCCAATTTGCAAACCGTACAAAAGGGCATGAAATTCTTTGACGTCGAGTGTCTGCTAACGCCAGAATTGCCTTTTTAACTAAACTGTTAACAAAACTATTTAATGGTTTTATACACTTAACCAACTCAAAGAATTTAGTTATAATTTCCTTATACTAATTAGGAATAGTAAACAGTAAAGAAAATTCTCTCCTATAAAGTGTTATAGATACACATTGGTCAAACTTGATAACTAAACACAACTTTCCGAACGCTAAAAATTGTCGCCAAGAATCTTGACATCCGACACCAGGTGGCATCAGAATTAGCGCTTACTAATAGCCCTACTGTTAACTGATCTGTAAACCAGCATTGGTGCCTTAAGCAATAGACATACATATCTCAGACTTCATACACAACAAACATCACATCACAAACCCTACAAATCATTTATTTCCTAAAAAAATTCTTATGAAAAAAATATAACAGATGCATATAGATTTTATTTGGTGATTACGGCCCTTTATAAAGTCCTGCAAAAGGCAATCAATAGCCTTTGCCCCGACATCAGGTGACGTCAAACGCAGGTTTTACTCCAACATTTTACTGAGCTTTAAATGGTTTCAACGCCTTTACCAAGATGTTGTAAGCTGGCATCACGCTGAATTGCTTACACATGTATTAATTTATTTCTTAACCGGAGTTATCACCTTTTTCAATAAACGTAGAGATCTCATATTTGATACATAAAGACCTATTTTCCAACCCGACAAAACGGTATCAAACGTTTAAACGAACATCTGAAAACACACTAAATTGTTAAGCAAACTTTTTAACGAAACTTTTTTTAACAAACCACTATATCAATTTATATTTTAAAAATGTTACCAACTATGATGTCGGTAGGTGCAGTATTATTGGAGATATGGACCAGACTGCTGATCAGACTGCTATTCACAGAAGCGCCCCCTGGTGTCAGAATCAGGAATCATTGGCATGACGTGAAAGCCAGCAATATGTGTCATTCCTGTACGAAATGTGACGTTTGTAGATGCAGCATCAATGGAGATATGTGTCAGACTGCTATTCACAAAAGAGACCCCAGGTGGCAGAATCGGGAATCATGTACATCACGTGATAGCCCGCAATAAATGTCAATAATGTACCAAGTATGATATCTGTGGCGTAGGCGTAGTACTTAAGCATTTTTTGGCAACATGTGATAGCACGCATTAAGTGTCAATAATGTACAAAATATGATGTCTGTTGGTGCTGTATTTATGGAGATATGGGACAGGCTGCTATTTAGACTGTTACTCAGACTGCTATTCACAGAAGCGCCCCCAGGTGTCAGAATCGGGAATCGTAAGCATCACGCGATAGCCCACATTAAGTGTTATTAAAGTACCAAGTATGATGTCTGTAGGTGCAGTATTAATGAAGATATAGCCGAATATACAATTTATAGAAATAAGGGCTTGTCCCCGCTGAATAGCTAACTGGTTACTGCGAACCACAGTCTAACTTCACTCACGGTTTTTCTGATAAGAAATTATTCAAAGTTCACACACAAACTGGCCCATAAAGTGGACAAATAAATCAGAATCAAGCAAAATGTGTGACTTTAAAAATGTTTGTCATTTTTAGGTCAAATCTTTACATGAGAATCCACGCTCAGAATAGGTATCAACCACCAAATGTTTTCCTCTGGACAGCTTCCTTTCTATTATCCAGGGCTCCTACAAAAACGTTGTCACAACCCCAGATGGTCCCCGAGGTCAAAAGTTTACGTACAGCCATTCTGCTGTTGGTTCGAGAGCACAGAAGTGGGCAACAGAGAAGGATTTGTGGGTGTACGGATTTTGGTAAGCCGGGTATTTGTATGAACTTCAGATTTTGTGGATTAAAACATAAGCAGATTGATTAAGGCTATATTTGATGTGTTTAGTAGTAAATACGCCGAAAGCCGATCTTCATTACTTGATGGTAACGAATGTTGACGTGTTAGTTTCTGCAAATACTGGTAAATGAACAGACTTGGCTACCACCGATATCTCACCCTAATTTGTCTATATGTGACCTTATTTATAATACATCGCTATCAATCGGTGTTTCAGGTATTGGGATTGGGCGGACGAATCAGCCCATGTTGCTAAAGTGGACCCATCTAACAACATGATCACACTGAGCACAAAACTACGTTATGGCATGAGACCAGGTTTGTGTTCGTGTCACATCGTCTTTGTTTCACGCCACATAAAACATCAGAATGTTCTTTTAATGCCAAATATGAATATATAACACAAACCAATATTCTTTAACTTCCAAACAGCCACCCTTTAGCACATCAGACATGAATAACACGAAGGTAAGATTTTCAGAGCCTCTCAAAGTTACAGTGCAACTGGATCCTAACCATTAATCCTTTGCCCATTGTGATCGGATGGTCCGTGTATGATGCGCCCACTATACACTGACCCTGGCCGGACCATGGTCAAACACGCCGTCATCCTCTACACACCATCAAAATAGTGTCGGCGTTGGGTCGGCGTAGTGTTGGCCAACAGTCCGTCGACAGTTCGTGCATGGTGGCGCCATGGTCGGCGCATCATTTTTTACGACATTCATTCACATGCTGGCGTTTGGTGTACATTGTAGGCCTTGTATTATTCGCGCGACTTTCTCTATAAACTTTTAGAACTTTATTACCGCCTTGAAAGTAAAACGTGCACACAAGAGGCTGATAGTTTGTGAAAGGTAATTATTTGGGCTATTCTAAAGTAACAGCAAGAGTTGGATTCTAATTGCGCAAATAGATTTTCTACCGGCAGCAAAAATTTCCGGCTTTGATTTTTCCTTTCTTTGGTGTATTTTCATAATTTATGAACATATAATTGCCTTCGTCTTATAATAAACCTGGCCGCCGTCTTATAAGTGAAATATTCTTGAGTTCGGCGTAAAACACCAATCAAATAAATAAATAAGAAACATTTTTGTGTGCTTATGAAACTTAATAAACGATAGGACCGACAATTGTGAATATTGAGATACATTTTAGGGACTCTAATTTAAAGGGAAAACATCAACGTGTTGGCATTTATACATGTGAGCGTTTCGAATTTGATAAATTATAGGCCTTGTGTGATGACTCATTACGTATACATTTTCAGTAGAGGTTTTTAAGCCTATATAAACACCCAGGATGCGTAATTTTTGTGTCCTACATGACACTGTGATAAATGTACCGATAAAGCAAAGAACATGATCCCGTTCCCAAATTATGAAACACCGCCACGGTTGTATACAGCCGTCGTGTACAGCGCGGACTTCAGAAAAAGGAATGCGTTGCGCATGCGTACATTTTTAGGCACATAACTTTGTCATAGATCTTGGCTAAGTTGGCTGGATATTTATTTTTATCACTGTATTAGTGAAGTATTTTATACTAAAACAAAAGATCATGTACTCGAGACAAACGTGAATCTCCTGTCCTCAAGAGAATGGTGTACACGAGCTAGAGAACAAGACAGTAAGGGGCCCAAACAGTAAGCTATTAAAACTCGATATTTGTGCGAACTTCGTATGCAAGTAATTCTGCTGCGAGCCATAACGGTGTTCATAACAGGCGTGACGGTTTGCATTAAACTGGTTCGTATTTAGCGTTAAAACATTTGCTGATCATGGATCAACATCCGCTGACGGTCCGGCGAGGGTCGGCTGAGGGTCTGCGTAAGATGGTCGTCACGGTACGCGCATGAAGGTGCATTGTCCGCGTATCGTAGGCTGAGAATGAGCCGACAGTCAGCGTATCCTCCAGTCACAATGGGTTTAAGATAAATAGGATTCGGCTGTACTGTACGTATGTTTTTTTTCCCAAAGTTCCCAATTTATGATTTCTAAATGTGGACTTAGGAACTGTCTAACATGGCGACTCTTAAACACTTCACGTAATTTTAGTTCATCTCTGACTGGTAAATCATATTGTTCAATGTTATGTTGATCTTAGTTGTATATCATCTTATTATACACCTAAGTGTCCAGCGCCTACTATATTATGTAGTAAACACAAGTGTCCAATATTTTGAATACAGAGGACAGTTGTAACTGTGACGTCACACGTACGGACTACTTTTTGTTTGTCAACAAGCAGACGACACAACAAGATGTTCGTCCGTTCTTGTCCAGAAAAATCTGTGTCTCCGGACAGTCCGTTCTACCTCTCACCAATTCCCGAATGTCGCCTTAAACCTGATGCATCTGTGTGGAATTACTCCACTCCAGTGGGAGAACATCGTTTGGGAGGCTGCTGGACTGAAAGGCCGGAAAACTAATCACTCTGTCCGAAAAACATCCGTCCAAGCCCTTGTAAAATTTGGCGTCGCTCCACATACAATTATGCAGATCACCGGACACAAATCCCTTGCTAGCATCCAGGAGCATGATTCTAAATTAAATCACGTAGAGCAGAAGCAAATGTCGAGTTTACTTCAGGGTAATCACGCTTTCAGTCAACCATCTCCCGCGCTACCACTCTCTAGCCGGTCGGTTCAAGTGCACACAAACGAAGTTTTCACGACTCCGATGCCATCATCTTCCGGACAGAATCCCAAGGATAATCAGCTAACTTTGTCAGCAAAACTTCTCTTTCATCCTCATCCTGTAAGAATTACATTAGTCTGTTCGACGGCGCAGTTTTCAATAACTGCACTTTTGATTTTCACTGAAACGTCTGCATTCCTTTTCTTTACACTTCTGTTTGTAAATACTACTTCGGCCACGTGCGCCTGACAAAGTTTTCCGTCAGCGAATGAAAGTGCTCCATTCTGTATTCCGTATTCGTCCGCAACCAGCTATCCACTATTGTTACGCGATACGAAATAATTAGCACGGTTTTTACCTCGTCCTGGGCAAGCTCGTCCCTTTCCTGGGCGCCCGGGACTCGTCCATACAGGACAATACAATCCAATAACCTATAAATATTGCATTTATCTGGTTTAATGCAAAAAGTATTGTGGAAAGAAGACCCAGAAATCACATCTAAGGGTTAATGGCCACAGAAAATTAGTCCGGAACAAGCAGTTGCTTATAGGCAAACCTTTTTCTGCCTCCGACCTTGGCTGGGTCTCCTTCAGCATTCAAATAAGAGACATGATTTATCCCTCTTCAAAGGATACTGTCATGCTGGCTTCCTCTCGGGCCGTACGTGAGAAGGTCTCCCAGCAACCTGCGAATGGTCGTGGGTTTCCTCCAGGCTCTGCCCGGTTTCCTCCCACCATAATGCTGGCCGCTTTCGTATAAGTGAAATATTCTTGAGTAAGACGTAAAGAACCAATCAAATAATAAATAAATCTTTTACATTCTGATAAAAGGCTTTTTCAGTTTTACTGTCATCACAGCTAAAAAAAAATTGTCGATTTCTGTCCTTCTGTTTTCTGAGCACGACGTGAAACGTCAAATATCTAAACACATTTGTTGTTTCAGGACATTTTACACTGGGACCAAATTCTGGATACACCAGCCAAGGCGCATATTTCAACGTGTTCAATGCATTGTCAGAACTAGATCAACAGGTATGCATTGTATTATTTACATACATGTTTGCTTCTATTTTATGGGTTAATTTGATGTACAGTTTGTGCTTTATTTTAAAAGAACTTGTAATTGACAAAAAATAAAAAAATGAACTGCATGTTTTCAGATATTTACCTAGGCTTTTATTCCAAAAAGCAAGTCTTGGTTCGGGTAAACTAATATTAAAAACTATATTAAACTGCCTACTTCGTCGGTGTGCGAAAATGAACTGATGACAAACTTTTCCATGCATTTTATTTATTGGTTGTTTGTAATTTTAAGATACATTTATTCAAGATAAGTGTTATGGTCGTTTGATTGGCTGATCATACACTCATAAGCCCGATGCAAACTGTTAAATATACATCCACTTAGAAATGAGCATATAGACCGCATCTCAAATTCACTTAATACTTATTTCTTGCAACCGGCAACAATTTGTCACAATCACTTTTAAGTTACTGTTTATTTAAGGGAGAGTACTACGTCGATAAGGAGACAGGCATTCTGTACGTTTGGCCTCCCGAGCATAACGGGCAGGTCGAGACGAGCGATATCATCTACGCTTCCTTGATTAACGATCTTTTCCAGTGAGTGGTCACTTTTACTGTGTTTCTCTAAAGTCACACTTTGTATAGTTGATTCCTGTGTATCTGAAACATTTCCCTGGTCGATGCCTATCTAAGTATTTTAAGCTTGTATTTGAATGGTGCTCTTTGTTGTTGACCTACCGGTTTCTCTCAAAATTAGGATGACTGCTTCTTGGCCTTATTAAATTTGTTTATTTATTTGATAGGTGTTTTACGCTGTACTCAAGAATATTTCACTTATACATTGGCGGCCAGCATTATGGTGGAAGAGAACCGGGCAGAGCCCGGTGGAAACCCACGACCATCCGTAGTTTGCTGCCAGACCTTCCCACGCACGGCCGGAGAGGAAGTCAGCATAAGCTGGACTTGTACTCACAGCTTTGTACTTTGGTGAAAGGCTCCTGGGTCAATGCACTACCCTAGTGCGTTAACCAACTGAGCCCCGAGGCCCCGGCGCTATTAAAATAAATTTCTCGCTGAATGAAATTTATCACGTGCCTGGTGGTCTGTCTCCAGATTTCGTCCATTTTACACATAGCCCTCGCCCAAAATGTCAAACATTGTAAAGTAGATGGACCACATCCGAGTTAAGAAAGTATGAACTACTTTGTTTACAGATTTTCAAACGTGTCGTCAGTAACAATGGAAGATCTTATATTGGAGAACTGTCGACATAGGGCGATAGCTGGAGACCATCTGGACAACGTGAATTTGCAAAGGCTAGAGATCAAGAATACGGGTGAACATTTTGTCTAAGTGTCAATTGTCTGTTGTTTATTGCTTTCTTGTCCATATCTTTTTTACATGGTTATGATATTTTGCTAATTGGCGACGAGAATAATTGAATTAGATGAAATAACTTCGAACAGAGGGAAAATAACAATTTTTCCCACACAGCATCTTACACATGCATCTGGACTGATACTCTGGTGGCAGATGCTGAATACATAAATAGCTGAAGTATTGTTCCAAAGTGTAGAGGCTTGGCTTGGACATTGTGCAAATCTGTTCAGTATTATCACTTGTTGAATAATTTCTTATGAAGTGATGCAAGATTTAACGGGACGAACAATGGCCCGGGTTGAATGTATCTCATACAATAAAAGTTCAAAAGAAATCAAGTACACTTTTTTATGTTGGTGAGACTCGAATCTGAACTTTTCTTGTCCAGGTTCTTACGGAATATTTGTGAAGTCCAGTAAACACGTGACCATTCGTCAGTGTGAAATCCACGACACAGACGGAGGGATACATATCGATGGTACAGGATGATGTCAGCGTTATCATCATGATCAGCATCGTGGATTTCATCGTTTGTAATGCCAGTGACTTGACTCTTACGTTAATAAGCTAATGACAATGATATCTCTGAATGTCTAAATCCAACTAAGTCGGTAGACATGAATAATGATATATTACACGGCCCCTAGCACCATGACCTTGTCAGAATTAGGTAAAACACTGTTAATTATTCGTCACTGGTCTAGAATTACTCATGTCTTTTCCCGTGCGTCATCTGTCTCAGGTGGTGAGAGGAAAACACTGACGTCATCGGGCAACCTGGTGGAAAACAACCACATATGGAGTTTCTCTCGGGCTGGTGCTGTGGGTCAGCATGGCATCAGTGTCAATGGGGTAGGGGCAGTTCTGCAGTTCAACCACATCCATGATGGACGGTATACAGGTATATGGTGGCTGGTAAGTCAACAGAGATCACTTACAGGTTAGGTAGGCCTGTTGACTTTCCTGACTATTTATGTAGTAAATTCTCAACTTCAACCCCAAAATACACATGCCTTAACCCTCGCGTGGTGGAAAAAAATATTCCATACCATCACATACAGCTTGGACTTTTCCCTACAATATGTAAAAAAGCAATTTGGACTTTCCCCTACAATATCACATAATGTCACATAAATGACCGAGGGCTTTAGCTACCGCCTATCAGGCGCATAAACCGAGATCAAACACCTTAAAGAAATGGTGATAACCTACGTACGTAATGGCGCTACTGTATGACCACAAGTGTTTTTTCTTACGTATTCTCCAGTTTCTTAGGGACAGTTCTTAGGACATGAAATGACATCAGCAATAATCTTGATTTCTAGGTGGTTAGTTTTCGTCAGACATGTACAGTAATGATGCATGTCATGCGACACGGAATTAAAAACTTAATGCAATCTAAATAAATTTGACCTAAAAGTCGAGGAGAATACAGAACTTAATTAAGTGTTGAAGTTATCTAGAGCATACAGAATCTTGACTACACAGTTATCAAATTCTTAGAAATTCTATCTTATTTCCTTGTAAGACAATGGCATTGGGTAGAAAATACAGAACTTCTTAAAATTCTCCACCTATCGACACAGCCTAAGACAAAAGAATGTTTTGGACTTTTCTGGAAAATTAGTGTCCAGTTAAGTACTTTTGATGTCCATAAAATGTTCAGAGTTCAGTGATATTTTCCAGAAACTTTAACTGTAGTGCCCTAGATGCACACGAGGCTTTTCTTTTTTATTTCATTGGTGTTTTACGCCGTACTCAAGAATATTTCACTTATACGACGGTGGCCAGCATAATGGTGGGAGGAAACCGGGCAGAGCATGGGGGAAACCCACGACCATCCGCAAGTTGCTGGTGGACCTTCCCACGGACGGCCGGAGAGGAAGCCAGCATAAGGTGGACTTGAACTCAACAGCGACCGCCTTGGTGAGAGGCCCCTGGGTCATTACGCTGCGCTAGCGCGCTAACCAACTGACCACGGAGGCCTCTTCTTTGTGATAAGGTATACACGTCAGAAATGGAAGGAAAGAACCTGGTTCAGTAGGGCGGAGAATCGGCCCCAGGGACGTACGATACGAATGTGAAATTTCAAAATACCAGCACAATTCTGTAAATTTCGGAATCAGAAATATAAAACTTGGTCGAACCACTCATGATAATTATAATGCCATAAAAGAGATGGTTGCTTACTATTAACCCTCCAAAAATGCACTCTCGATGAAAAACAACAATTTTTCATTAAAACAAGGCACATACCGTTAAGTTAAACTACTAAGATCAACGTAAACTAGAAATATGTCTTTAATGAAACCTTCATGTGAGTTTTTCTACGTGCTGTAAAACATAAACTTTATAATGTAAGGAGTTTTGTGATATTTTAGCAAGTTTTAAATCTGAACTTCTGCCATGGTCAATCAGGCTTCCTCCATAGTACAGTGGACTAACGAGGGCCCTGCTGAGAAAAGGTTGCATATCAGAGAAGAGTTGGAGTCTTTGTGGCTCTTTTTTTTTTTGGGGGGGGGGGGAGCATAGTTTTGTGTGAGTAAAGATAAAGGCCGTGTGGTATTACGTAACATTTGGCAACTATATCGACATCCTACTTGAATCCTGGCTGAAACCACATGCGGTCCATTTGCTATCAATAACATTAACATGTTATACGCTGAGAAAGTGTAAGGCTGAAAGTTACATTTGTTTTATATTTATGTAATTAATTGGTGCATAACTGTGCGCTCAATAACTTTTAGAAAGTTACATTTATAGTGCAGTGATTTTCATAACTCTACAGTGTTCAATACAAAAACAAAAGAAATTTCAGTGTGACTGGAGCAGACTACCAATTGTTCGATTTTATGACCTGTACATTGCATTAATGTAATATTGCTATATAAAAGGAAAGGGGAAGTAAAAGAGAACTGAAAAATAGCCTTACGAGTGTGCCAGCAGCTGTCAATCAGAGCTATATTCAATTTCGCTTCTTGAGGTGCACAGTTTCTTGCACTAGGGCAATTCCCGGCCTCACCCAACCAAGCCATTTACAATCAGTTATGCGTAATAAGTTTGCCTCCCATGGCAGAAGTAGATGGCAGTATCAATTTGTAGTACACTAACTGCGTGCTTGGCATTACATCAGTAAATTCTGTGATTCGAGCCGGCTACAATTTATCGATTTTATGACCTATACATCGCTTCAGTGCGTTGTGTGAATGTTTATACGCCGTATGATTGACAACAGGAAAAGACGAGTAATCAAAACTGAAAAAAGTAGCCTTACGAGTGTGTCAGTGGCTGCCACTCACAGCCATAGTGAGTTTCGCTAATCGAGGTCCATTTTCCTACATTGTGGGCGGTTCCCCGGCGTACCATACCAGGTCTTTTGCACGCTTGCCCATGTTATTTGTTAGCAATATCGCCACAATATAGCTGAAATATTGCCGATGTGGCTTCAAGCCATAATCATTCATTCGTTCTTCGCTCCACCGTCGTATAAGTGACATATTCCTGAGTACAGCGTAAAATACCTATTAACTAAATGAACAACCAGAGCCTATGAGGCTGGAAAAGGCCATGTTTGTTCTGTATAAAAGGAGACGGAATAGTCTTTCATGATGGGTGATAGACGCCAATAATTTAACCGGTGTTCAACCGGCATGATGTGAACTCAGGGGTTATAACACTTGTCAGGTCTCCTTTCAGAGAAACTGGGAAATACCCAGAATAAAGAAATCAACCTGATGTGATTGTATTAATTCTCTTTAACGGTTGTTGCTCGAAGTAAAGTCAGAGCATTTTGTCACTTTGGTAACCTACAGAGATTTGGTGGTATTTTTGGACAAAAAGTTGTTAGTTGTATCCAAAACAATTAAAATTTGGATGTATTTTAACAGGGTATTAAATAACAGACAATTATAGTATATCAAGAACCTATAATGTTTGTGCGGCAGTTTAATTGCACTAGCTTCGAATGTGTAGCCTCAAGATGACGTTGAACAGTGGTGAGCGGGAGACCTGAATTGGTATAACATTTTTAAACTGCATTCCACCGCATTTATAGCGAGTCCAGCACAGAAAACCATTCCCACGACTCCTTTACAAAGATCTTTTGCCATACTTTCACCAACGTTATAAGCTCCAGAATATATTTCTGGGAAATCATAAAACGATCACACTGTTTTGAAATATAGGCTTAAATTTGTAAATTTGAAAATGTGTGAAATCTAGTGTGGTTTAAACACTGGTTTTCTGCCCTCGTTATTCTCCGTAGGGTAATGATCACATGATAAGGAAAAATCACGTACATCATCTGTGCACGGGAGCCTCGGACTGTGGCGGGATTCACACCGGACGGGACTGGACATGTGTAAGTTATAACAATTGGTGAAAACAACTATTCCATTTAGCGTGAAAGGAACCATAGTTCTGTGCAAGTGTCGGCATAGAAAGCGACAGATCTGAGTTTAATCCACACTTATACCTTAGGCTTGAACGTTCTTAAGTGTAATGCTTCCTTGGCTAGACGTTTAGTGAAACTTCATTTTTTGGCGTCATCGGTATAACGCTTTAGTGAGGCAGCGTAATGTCTGCGCTATGTTACCATTGAAACAGGAATGATGAAAGGTGACATAATGTTAAATGCCATCACCGAGGCCACTTCATAACAAGCAGTCTGCAATTCACGTCTTAGCAGAAACATAACACATACACTATACATTTTGCATCATAGCGATAGTGTGATATTTTAGGAAAAGGAAATGATTGTGAAATGGCAAGAAATGTGCTAAACATTCAGCAGAAAAGGAAAATTAATGAAAGCATTCTTATTATTTCAATGAAATCCATTACGCAACGTGCACTATAATGAACTTTTAGCACCGTGTATGTTTTATTCTCCTTTATGATCTCTTCTACTTTGTCAGAGAGGAAATGTCATTAAAGAGAATCATATCCACCACGTGCTTCGCTACATGCCTGGTGCGCAGGTTCGGGGAATAATGCTGGACGATCAGTACTCCAGCGTAACGATAGAGAATAACGTATTCCACGACGTAAGTCTCGATTTAATCTGGGAGATATCAATATGTGCCATATTTTTTAATGCAAAAAAAGGTAAATGAAAAAATAAAAAATAAAATTGGCAGACCATGCACTGAAAACTATGTAAGCATATTTCTTAATATTGTTGAATACTGTCAAGTATTGGAATTGTTTGTATAAACATGGTTTATTGTCACTTAAAATGTTATGCTGGATCAACCCTTTAACGCTCACGTGGATAACGCCCACGTAGATAACGCCCACGACACAACTTCAATATTTATTTTGTTCAAACAAACATGAAAACCAAACATACAAAAGATGAAGGATATTTTGATCAGAATCTGTTTGATCTAAACTATTATTAAGACTGTACAAGTAATTGTGCTTGAAAAATTATGTGGTCAATTACTTGTGGTGTTTCTGAGAAATCATCTGTAACTTTTTAGTTGTACGTCTAGTTGTTGAAAACCCTTGATCACTTTCATAATACGCCATACATTTAGTGTTCTCTGTAAATCAAACCATCCTATGGGTCAAAATGTGGTGTTTCTTTCAGAATGAGTTGCATATGAACATCGGCGGAGGCAGGGACAACATTGTCCGCCACAATGTGTTCTACAATGCTACGCACGCAGCTGTAGGAGTGGATGCTCGTGGTATTTCGGGAAAGTTCTCTCAGATCTTGTTTCAGAGACTAAAGGTTGGTAGGCAGGTTAGCTTTAATGTAATTTTAATGTAGTGGTGCAAAATGTAAATCGACAGAAGCAGGTAGTTATGGTCATGTAAGCCCTCATGCAACATTGCGTATATGTCATCTTCAACTCTATAATATATGTGACTCGGTGCATCATACCTTGTGATATCCCAGGAGCAGCCACACTACTGACAGCCGCTGTAGAAGTGAAATAATCTTGAGAACTGTAAACACCCTTCAAATAAATAAATACTTACAGTTTTTTGACACATCACTGATTACTATACCTGACAGAAGGGTTTTGAAAGTTTGAAAAATAGATTGATTTTATATGAAATTCCTCTTACAATGGCATAAAGTTTCAAAGTTATTAAATTATAAAACATTATATAAAACATTTTCATCAACTTCTGCTTTCATTAGGCAATACCGTACACAAATGGCCTCTGGACTAGCCGTTATCCAAAGCTAGCCCGCATTGACAGCGAAGAACCCAACTTACCCAAAGGTAAATAATATTGAATCTTTTAACTGACTTTCAATGCGGTTTGTATTTTTACACAGCATTATTCTCTGTCGCGATTCAAATCAGGATAACAGTTCTGTTTCAGCGTGACATCACTGTTTCATGAGCGTAGCATCTGTTCCACAAAAGCTAAACACACAAATTGATCACCCCACAAAATCAAATGCAAATGCAATTCTTGTGATAGAAAATATATCATCCAGATGGGGTCGATCGAAGACACACGAAGATTTACGTGTCGTAAGCAAAGAGTCTTTCGGATTGAGATTCCAAAATTCCGAAAGGGCCAGCAGCTTTTCAACCTGAGAAAATAAAACGCTGCCTCAGTGTATCTGCTGATGACATGTGTACTGTTTTCTCTAGGCAACGAAATTTACCAGAACGTCTTCTATGGAGGATCATCGTCTAGATTTGTGCCTTTAGGTGGTTATGACCCAGCTGACTGGTTTAACGTACATGACAACTACCTGGTAAGCTGAGTATCATGTGTATGTTAGTAATGGCAGTACTGTTTCTTCACATGTCTATGGCTCTAATGCCCGTGGGGAGGGAAATAAGCTATTAGCACAAAAGACCGTGTTACATCGGGAAAATGAGACAGCTTTTGTCGTTTGCAAATTTTGTTGAAGTTATTCGGAATAAGCACGGTAAGTCAGCTAGTCAATAAAAATATGTAGATTAGACATTTACGTCTTCCGTGTTTGAAACATGCAGCCTGTTGGAGTATGAGATCGCTGGACTTTATCGTCACTTTGTAGTTTGCAAAACCAACAGACTTTAACCAGCGACGATCTGGAGATTACCGAGTGATATGCCAGGTTGCTCAGTGGGTGACCAGAAAAGGATTTTCACAACCACCAACTCTAAACGAAATCGGTCCACATCTATCTGTTGGCCCAGCCTTTAAACATAGTAAGTATTACAAGACATACTCTTATACCTTTATACTGATAATGAAAATGGTTTATATATTCTCCCACATGAAAAGCATACATGGCAAATGGTGGTGATGAATCCATTTGTTACTCGATGTCCTTGCTGAATGGTCTTCTGACATTCTAACATTATAACATTCTAAAATTAACCTATATATAGATTAGTTTTTGACACCATGATTTAGGTTTTGAGAACAGAACAGCAGTTGGATTGTCCTGTGTTGTTGTCCTTTAAAGCGACATTCAACATTATTCCAGTTTACAGAGGTCAAGGTCGTCACTTCTACCCTGCTACCTGTGGCAAATATACATATTATATGTAGATGACCTTTAGAACAACATGGAGTCTGTTAAGCAATTAACATACAGGCTCGTACGTTTACCTCACCAAATGATACACTGTTACAATGTGCTGTTTATTTGTGCGCTTAAGAAAGGGTTACATCCTTTTTTCAATTTTGTTGTGCGTGATTTATAGCCTATAAAGGTCAAATATTATGCGAGAAATGTGCTATTCCACATAGTTTAAAGATATTATTTTAGTTATTACAATATGTCAGCATGTATATTCCTAAATGTTGGGGTTTTAACGTCGTACTTAACAATTTTTCAGTCATATGACGACGAAGGAATCATTAGAGTGCATGTGATGTGCCTCCTTGTTGCAAGACGGATTTCCTTCACTCTTTTAACTAGTGCTGTTTCACTGATACGCCTTACCGAAGGCAAGTACTTTGCCCCGCCCGAGCCATTATACTGATAACGGGTCAACAAGTCGTTGGACCATGCCAGGCAAAGTGAGGAAGTTACAGCTTCCTCTTTTAAGGTCTTAGGCTTGACTTAAGCCAGTATTGACCATGGATCTATCGCTGCCAAAGCGGGCACTCTACCAACTGTGCTACCGGGGCCGGTACGCAACAATGAGACATGGCTCCATACATACACGTAGAAATGCAGGGTTGGAATACGTGGGTCAATTACAGCGTCACAATATGCCACTGACTATTTTAAAATTCATGAAGGAAGGAGAATTGCAGTATGAAATATGCAGTATTTATCCACATTTTCTTAAATTTTGGTGGGTAGACATAGACTGTTAAAACTTTGATGACACAACGGAATATGTCTTGGTTAATCAACGTTCCAGGTGCATTATCCACGAAGACGAATATGCCATTAAGAACGAACTGTGTGACTACGACTGAAGCTCCCTCAACTAAAATCCTGCAGCCACAGGTTGTGAACGATGGAAGCCAGCCCAATACACTTACTGATAAAACTGGTAATCACTCTCACGTATGCATCTTAAACTGATATTTATCTATTAGATTTTTCTATATAAAAAATCCTGTTGTTGAAGTGATTGCCTGCTGGAGTGATTTTTTACATTTATTCACTTTTTGTGGTGGTATCCTGAGTAGAGGACAGCAGAATACTTCTAGTAAACCACTTTTTACTGACGTATCTTTCCACATGTGCAAGTACAAGTATATGCACACCTAACTAGCGAAAACGGCCACACGAGAATAGTCGACCAGGCAGTGCCACACCAGACTCTAACCGCGTGAAACCGGGTGGGGGTAGGGATGGGGTGTACAGGGGTGATGGGTAATCAGTTTACTGTCCAAGGTCGGAACTGAATCTCACCTCTGAATAAACATTGCTTCAGCTGTAAGGAGAGAATGTGGCATATAAAGTATGACATAGGTGTCGTCCATGCAGTACCGCCAAGATTACACAAAAAGTTATGATGTCTAGTTAATGAATTGGATCTTACTGGAATCCCCACGACCTGTGTACTGTGTGTTGAAATCGCTAAAGGTCCTTCTATATCATGGTACCTGTCCAAAATGTTAGATTATTAGTTTTGATCACATTTACTCCTGACAAAAGTTTAACAAAAGGTTCCTTAGTGTTGACGAACGATGGAGAAATTTGATGAACCTAGCCAAGTAGGAGTCACTTGTGCTTCTGGAAGCTTCTGGGGGTGATCAGTAAATTAATGTCAAGAAAGCTGCCTAGACTGTTCTTGCCTTTAACGACAAAAGAGTTCAAACTGGAAGTTATGCTATTTGGTCAAACCATAAGCGGCTACAAAGCAATTTTCAGAACAACAGATTTTTTAAAACAATGTTCAACACATCAATTACAGAGACTTTACATGTACATGTATATAACAAACATTTCTTGTCGTGAGTTCGAAATAATTTCGTGCTGATTCAGCTATAGCGTAACATCTATGCACGTTTTCCTTACGTAGTGCAATCAGCTAGATATTATTCATTCTTGGCAGGCTGCTGGCTGATCATCGACGGATGTCCACAGGAGCCAGAGCTCGCTGGAAAACGCCGGGACACCGAGGGGGAGCAGCATCATGGAGCATTGACTGACGAGGACGCCTGTCTAGCCCGTGCTGCTGTACAGTGGAGAGCTTGTGGTCAATCGTATTCTCATACCGTCAAAGCGGTGTTCGGTCCGACAGGTACAGTGCTATTCAAAAGTGACTGTTTTCTTGTACCAAAGCGCCATACTGAGACATGTGGGTATGTAGGATGGCTTCAGTGCTCATGCATAGAATTACTTCATTGCTCACGTACAAAGTTGCTTTAGCGGTATGGTTAAATGATTGGCAATTCTTTTAGTACCTCTTTCCACGTGATACATTTTATTTATTGATTTTTTTGATTGGTGTTTTACGCCGTACTTAAGAATATTTTACTTAGACGACGGCGGCCAGCATTATGGTGGGAGGAAACCAGGCCTGGGGGGGGGGGGGGGTGGGGAACCCATGGCAACCCGCAGGTTGCTGGGAGAGCTTCTCCACGTGATAGATATTCTGGTCCAAGCGGAACTGACCATTGTTTGTTGTAAATGCATGAGTACAACGTTTGTACCTGAAACGTTACAACAAAGGCAAGGATGGACAATAGACTGCACAGCTTACCACTGAATTTCTTTGGGCGGGATAGTTTAGATAGTACTGTGACACACGGCCTACAAATAAATTTCTGTTCATTTCCAAAAGTATTACTCTTGCTGCTGTAATAAATATGTAAGTATTTATAGTCAGATATTCTTACATAGTTAAAGAGAAAAACGTGGTCATTGTTTTGTTGTGAATGCATGAGTACAATATATGGGATGTGGTAGTTGAATATAAACTGAAGGCCAAAAGAAACTTTACAAAGAGTTGAAGTCAATTTATTTTGCCAAAGCAAAAAACAGGATGACTAAAGTTTAATACATTTAAAAGACCAATGACTTTAGATATTGAAAGTCTTGAGTCAGAACGGACAAAGCAGCCCTCAAATCATTATACAAGTGAAAAAACAGAGCAGGACTAGAAAATAGCCATTCCATCTTGGTTAAGAATGGGCAGAGTATACAAAAAGTTGATTATTTTTCAAATCAGTCAATATCAAATCCAATCAATAACGTTACGTGGATGAAATCCTACGCCTTGCCATTCCTTCAGTAGCAGCCACGTGTGTCCTGTACCAGCATGACAACGCCAGACACCATACAGCTCGAGTTGTGCAGAACTTTCTAAACGCCAACGACGTCAACGTCTTGTCGTGGCCTGCAGGTTCCCCAGATATGTCCCCCCACAGTGTATGCAAATCATTTCCGACTCAGTCGTCAGTCGTCTGATGAAATCACGTGGGATTCGTTGCCATTCATCTTGGAGAGCGAACGCCAGTTCTTGTCAGTTGGCTGCAAGGTGTGGCCCTTGTGTTACTCGACGACCTATGATATCCCAAAGGCGTCCTGTGGGGGACATATCTGGGGAACCTGCAGGCTGTAGTGTCATTTCCTCTCCACAAATCCCGGCCCACACAATCACGCTGCAGCCACCAAGCGTTACCACCTCCTGGACGCATGATACAGCTGTTCGTGTGCCTTTTCGACGGTAAACTCGGTGTCTGCCATCGGCTCGGAACAGACAGAAGCGGCTTTCATCCATGAAAACAACACGTTGCCAATCACGTTGCTGTCAACGGCGTACTATTCGAGCCCATCGCAAAACCTGGCGACTATGTACGGCTGTCAACAACTGCCCTCTGAATGGTCGATAGGCCCTAATTCCGTGAGCCATAAGTCTGCTGGACACGATCTGCCGACTGACCCGGTGACCTAAGACGTCATTGTCAGGAAGCGGTTCCTCAAGTGTAAGGTGCGCAGGTACCCGCCTTTTCTGGACGTAGTTACCAGTTAACCTGTTCTTGGCCTGCCCGATGCCTGCCTTGTCTGTCCGTAACGCTGCATCAAGTTTGACACAGTACACGAGAGCATCCGAAGATCCTTGCAATGTGGGCATAGGTGGCTCCCATGGATACCATACCCAGGGCCCTCCCGAGTTGTTCTGGAGTCAATCCAGGCATTGATTTGGTGGTTTTTAGTGAGAGTGCAAGTCCAGCACACTGAGTGTAACTTTTTTATGTACATATTACATGTGCAGTTGCGGCCATCCATGGGTCACGTGATTTTTCAACTTTCTTTTTTATCTCAGAACAAATTCGCGTGAGCGTATATGACGCTTGTCGCACATGGGAATATACTTTTTACAATGTTTTCCCACAATAAGTTGGTATTAATTTGCTGAAAAGGCTGTTGAAATTTAACTCACAGAGTCGTAAAGTTTCCTTTGGCCGTCAGTTTATATACAAACAAGCTTGTCTGTTAATAATAAAATATTCTTGATTTTAAATTTATAAAAGATTACACAGTTTATTCGCCGTTTTGTTCATAAACAAGTTAAATGATCGGTGAAAGCGAGGAAATGTTCTAAAACAATCTGGAATATATAGTTATCTGAGAGGCCTCAACTCGAGACTATACAATTATATCCGTCACATCATATTCATGGTACATTTTCACACGTCATTGATCATATATAATGACCCTCTGCTCTTTCCAAACAGTGACCAAACCTTCCTATCATAAATGCCATTTGTTCTTTGTGCGCAGGCGCGTGGACGGTGGCGGGTCAGGGTTGTTTCATGGGCAGTTACGGCTGCCCCTCACATGGCCAAACCAATGAGGGAAGCCTGGTCAGGGATGGATATGCTGAGGCTCACGGTGGACTGACCAGTGAAGCGGCTTGTCTAGGTCGGGCGGCTGGACAGTGGGTGTACTGTGGGTCATCACTGGACAATCCAATAGTCAGCATCTTCAGACCTACAGGTTGGTACTGGACAGCGAGTCTCGTTCTGGAAACAGCGGAAGATGGAAGAAAGATCTGTTAAAATAAAATTTCGGAAACTGAGAATTACATCGTTTGCGTTTTCTACAGTATCATTTTTCTGTATTTTTTAAATTTATCTGAATGAATTTTTTTTCAGCACTACTAATATCCAATGTTATATCCTGTTGGTCATGTATTCATGGTGATAAATACAACAACAAAAAATAAACAACCAAGAACTGGAAAACTGGTTTTGTTTTTGGTCCAGGAGCCAGAAGGTTTGCTGGCTACGGTTGTTGGATAAAGGTGCCCCATTGCCCTAAAGACCCGACTGTACCCCACATGTTCTTTGATGCCTGGGGTGACACCAACAGAAACACAGGTAATATTCTCAAATCGTCCGTGTTGACAACGTTAATGAGTGATTGTGACAGTAATCTCATCATCGTTTGTCGCAGATGAGGTTTACATTTACCCTAAATATATATCCATTTAAAGGTATGGCTTTGAATGATACTATTACATACTTTAAAACAAACCATTAGGCCCTATATTATTTTATCAAAAAGTGTTGTTTTTTATTTCATATTGTGGCGTACAATATAATTAAGTTTCAACCTTTACAAATTCATATTTGTCCTGAATGCAGAATTGTAAGGTTTTGACCAATAAACCTATCTTGTGATAGATATAAAATTCTGCTCGCGATTTTCTCGGTACTATAGCGCATACTATTGTCATTGTGTGGGCACTAGATTTGCGTGCTGTGTGTGTGTTAGATCTGTGGTGGAACACGTAGAGAACGTTACAGTTGGATCGTCACGGTACACAGGCACAGCAGAAATAGGTCATCGTCATCGTCATCGTCGCATAATTCTTATGTTAGAGGTAATGGAATGCCAGATTGTGACAGTGATCCCATTATCATCTATATGTTCCGTCGAAGATCAGGCTCACATTTACCCTAAATATATATCCATTTAAACTTACGGCTTGATTTATTTACTTACTTGATTGGTGTTTTATTGTGGTGTGTGTGTCTGTTAGATTGTGATAGAATACGTAGAGAATGTTATCGTTCTTGTTGCATAATTGTTATGTTGGCGGCAATGCAATGTCAAAGGTATGCTACACCTGTGCCAGTTTTTAGCTAGTGGTGCACCGCTAACAAATGTTAGCCGCCTTGTTAAAGTTCCACGTCTATATGTTCCGTTTTTCTTCAGGAATCAGCAAAGAAAACTGCTTCAGCCGCGCTCAGGACTACTGGGACCAGTGTGGGTCAAACAGTTCTTATCCCGTCACAGCGCAGTTCCGACCTGGAGGAAAATCAAAAACTGTACCATGATAAAAGACCGGAAAGCTGTATTTGTTAATGGGTTGATGTAATAATAAATATCCACGAACTATTTACTTGTTTTCATGCTCGATATATCCAAAAAAAAATTTCATATTTATTTATTTATTTCTTTGATTGGTGTTTTATTTTTTTTTTTTTTTTTTTTTTTGATTGGTGTTTTACGCCGTACTCAAGAATATTTCACTTATACGACGGCGGCCAGCATTATGGTGGGTGGAAACCGGGCAGAGCCCGGGGGAAACCCACGACCATCCGCAGGTTGCTGACAGACCTTCTCACGTACGGCCGCCAGCATGAGCTGGACTTGAACTCACAGCGACCGCATTGGTGAGAGACTCCTGGGTCATTACGCTGCGCTAGCGCTTTAACCGACTGAGCCACGGAGGCCCCCTGATTGGTGTTTTACTCCGCATTGAAGAATATTTCTCTTATACGACGATGGACAGTAATATGGTAGGAGGAAACCGGTCAGAGCCGGTCGGAAATTCACGAACATCCGCAGATTTTTGACATACCTCCCCACGTCGGAGAGGCAGCCAGCTTGAGTTTATATCGAATGCGCTGATAAGGGGCTCCTTAATTAATTCTACCATGAGGAAAAACAGTAGTTTGTAATGCTGCGCACTTCACCAAAATGAATGGTTGTAGATTGTACGTCTTGTGATTATTTATAGGGGTCACTGTGACCGAGTGGTAAGGATGCCAGTGCAGCATCAGTGGCCCAGAAGCATCTCTCCAATGGTATCATTCTGAGGTCATGTCCAGCAACCTGCAAATGAGCCTGTGTGTTTCCCAGGCTGTGCCCGGTTTCCTCTCGTCATAGTTTAAACCGCCGTCGTTTACGAGAAATATTCTTGATTATGGCGTCAAAAATCCATCAACAACATGTACTTTTAATGATGTTGGAAACACACAACGCATGTTCTATACAAGGGATTGGACGAAATCGGTATCGAATTGTTGACCATGCTAGAGTGTAAGTTGTCGATAATCAAAATATGTATGTCTGTTGCAGTGTGATTGCACCTGTTCACACAGTTGTGAAGCAAGAGTACCAGAGATTAAAAGTCTCGGTATTGTTTCGAGGTGGGTTTGGTCACATCAACACCATTTAGTCCACTCTATGCACTTATACATGCTCATGTATTTGTCTCCCCATCCACATAACAACCCATTCTGTATAACTTTGCCTGGCAGCTAAAATGTATGTATGTATGTATGTATGTATGTATGTATGTACACTTTGGCTTGTATGTATGTATGTATGTATGTATGTATGTATGTATGTACATTTTGGCTTTTACGTAGTACTTAAAAATGTTTCAATCATATGTCGACGAGGAGTAATTCGATGTCTCTTCTTGTGCCAGAATGTGTCTATGTGCCAAATTGTGCGATCACATTAAAGTGTGACCAAGTAAGTATGTAACCCGTGATCTGGAAAACTGAACACAAGTACGGTATAAAATGTGATAGTAGCTCCCGCAAATGAAAAATGGGTTGGAGGGGAAGGGAGGGGGCACTATCCCAACCGATGAGACAAGAGTCCAGGTTGCAACAGGACACCGGGAGTCCACAAATTAAGTTATTGGATGCCTTTCACATTTTACGTGTCGAAAATATGCGCTGTCATGTGTAAAATATATATTCAAATAGCCCATGCGGGATAACTCAACCAGGTAATTATGCATTGAGCTAGCGGAGGGGAAGTGCTGGTGTTGCACTAAGGCAAACGGAACGCCTGTCCCAGCTAATGATGCCTGGCGGTCATGGGAGTCCCAAGGATCCGGAAGCTCTGGGAATCTCTACACGAGACAGGTTCTAAACGTCTTTTAGACCAGTTAAGGTATATATTCAAACAGATATACAGAGCCTTTTACGTAAAAAATGTTGAAAATGTGTGTGCTGAGATAGTGCTCATCTGAACGGAGAGGGACATCCGCAAAAGGAAATTCCTGTCCATCATTTTTTATACAAACCCTGGTAAACGCCATAAACGTTCTTTGTGACTGAAAAAGCAGGCATCACTTCATAATATATGTATATTAGCTTAGTGCTCGCTTTCCTGAAAATATGCCATAAAATAGTGCAAATACTGCTCTTTTCTTGAGTTTTCTTGGTGAATGGCGAATAAGACTTTTATTCCGAGGTGTTTCTCTCCCCTTTGAATGCTGAGTTACAGATTACAAAATTGTAGATACCAGTTTTCAAGTACGACAGGATCGCTATTCCCGGGAATAAAATATCTGAGAATAAAATTACAGTGCGGTAATTTCTTTGAACAAATTCAACAAAAAAATGATTTAAATCAGTGAGTGAAAACATTCACTGTGGTGTATTTTTATACGGACGGGTTGAAAACTGCGGGGGGGGGGGGGGGGGCGCAGAGCGTACGTACGCTTGCATCACTTTTGAAAATACAAGGTCACCCATCGACACAGCTGTTATACACATACTCTTCATATCTACGTTAGACCTAGGTTGCCGTAGATAGTCATATTTTGGTAGTATGTGATATCTCAGATTCGATATAGCCAAACAGACGAAACAGCCAAGAACGTTGAGAGCCTAAGACTTTTAAAAGAGGAAGTTACGCTTGACGTTCAGCATGAAGGGGATAGTGCAACGACTGATTGACCCGTATCAGTGTAATGGCTCGGGCGGGGGCGTTTTTACTTGCCTTCGGTAAGGCGTCTCTGTGAAGCAGCACAAGATAAAAGAGCTGTGGAAATCCGCCCTGCAACAAGGAGGCACATTACATGCACTCTAATGATTCCTTCGTCGCCATATGACTGAAAAATTGTTAAGTACGAAGTTAAACCCCAAGCACTCACTCACGCACCAACGGAGGCCTGTTCTGATGCACTGTAGATACCAAGCACTGATCTGTGTTCTCCCAAGAGTTCAACGTTCTGTGAACAAGTGGACCTAGCACTTCATGTACAGTTTTTCTTATTTTTTGGTCTAGCTTTGGATCCACAGATAATCAACCTGTGCTGATATTTGTGACGGTAAGTTCGAAAAACAATGACCGTAAATAAATTCTTTGTAAATTCCTTCAAAATCACGTCGACTGCGGTAAAGGTCAGACAGTTATTTTGTAAGAAATAAAGTTAAGGTAAATTTTATCTATGTAACGTTCTGAATAAATTCTCAGATCTTTACAGGTCTGGCCTGATTAAACGAGTATGCATATCCCATCCATGTCTCTTGGTACATACATTACTTTTTGACTAAACAGAAAAAAACAACATGATCTTAGGAATGCACTAAGTGTAAAATGTGTTATACTCCGTTGTTTTTTGTTTTTTTTTACAACAATTATTAAAATGTCAAATTCAGTTGATAGGACAAGCTAATCCAGAGTCCAAGAAGTAACACATTATGAAAAATCTTTTGAGATTTTTATTTCATTTTTACCTTTAAACAGATATTTTACTGGTTTGTTGCAGTTGAAGTTGGGGATATTCTAGAGGTTGACATTAAAGGGAAAAAGACGATGTGGCATTTACCGCTTTAAGAGGGGCAAAAATCGGGTAGAATTCACTAATGATCAGTAATTGTATTTGAATTTACTTTAAATTATAAGCCATATACTGTGAGATTAGAGTTAGACCAAAAAGACCCATATCGCTGAAGACCGCACTGTCCAATAAAGAGCAAACAGCCATGTCATGCATTAATTTAGCATGAAATAAAGTCGCGATGTGTTTTGTCGAATGCTACAATCGCGTTTAATAGCGCATGTCCTTTTCTTCATTGGACTAGCCCAATTCTACGGGTTGGCTGAATAATTGCACCGTGTTGACACGGTTTTAGATAAGTAGATCTTGTTACGGTATTGAAAACAGCAACAGAAAACAGACTCAGTGACTCAATATTACAATGTAAACAATGGCTTTATATATAAAGTGAGACGTACAGTTTTACAGACAGTTCAACAACAACAACATAAAAAAACACACATCAGTATTACCGGTCTTTAAAAGTTTCCAGTTCACCTTTGCATCCCAAGGAACGTGTTCCAGGAGATCCAACGTAAAGACCATGGGATAAACACACAATTCACACAAGTCACAAATTGTCCCAGACAGGTACTTCGCCAGGTTAGCGAACGCGAACACAGTACACAGGTTACACAGAACTGGAACAGTCAAGCCTTTGAATGACGTCACACCCGCAGAGCACAACACAGGGTAAATACAAGCATGGAGGTATAATCCACTTTAGAACAGTCACAGCTCCCGCAGAAGCTCACAAACGAGCCGTTCACAGACGTAGAGTAATGTCACCTTGTGGCAGAACGAACGTCCTTTGCAAAACTGAAAACTTCAGTTTAGAGTCCTTGACGACCTTGTCGGTCAGGTGAGGTCAGCGTGTTAAACAAATTACACAGTCCACACTGTATAATCATAATAAAGATCCGAACATCAATAAACGTGACTTTCGCAGAAATTCACATAAACCAGACATCAGTACTACTGTGGTACACAAACGGTGCCGGCATAAAAATCTGTCCTCCCAAATAAAACTGGCATCACCAGCTCATATAAATATAATGGACTCGATACGAGAGCGTCGCACTCTCTCCTGGCTCCCAGTGGATGCAGCAAAAATACCTCCACTCTGCACAGAAAACACGGCTTATATACGTCCCAGGTGTATTCAACTATTTTTAAACACAGAATTAACAGCCAATGAACAGCCAGTGAAATAAACAAAGCCTTGAACAAGGTGCTTTCCACCAGGTCCGCGCTGTACATATATAACAGGGCCTGTTATGCTTTCACAAAGGTCCGCAGACTAACAGTACATGAAAACGTTAAATAGTCATACATAACAATCTCAAAGAGTCTCCGAGAGTACCACTATCGGAAAGTAAAGATGAGAAGAAACTGGCTTGTTCAACCCTTAGATCATCGATAGGTCTTACACAAGACCAAACGTTGAAACACGAAGACGCTATAATAAATTCAACACATATATTTGAACAAAATAGACAAATAATACAATTGACCATAATATACAAAACCATAAGAATAATTACAAAAATATGTAGTCCAAATCTGGGTGGAATATTCTGGCTTCCAAATTCGAGTCAGTCCACGTAAAAAATGGAAACCACAGTTAAGAGGTATTCCCAAATCGAAGGATGACATCCCGATAAGTGACCAGCTGTAGTGAGCACGGCACGCTGAGGAAGGTTTATTCTTCCCCGACTGCCTTCTCAAAACTGGGGTGAAATGTACGTAATGGCACGAAGACACCATAAGCGATACAAGCTCCTAAATAATGTCTCAAAAAATTAGCAAGTGGCAAAACACAAGTTCACCAAGTACTAAGTACAGAAAACGGAGTACCAATGACGAATGTCGTGAAAGGCGATGTCCCGAAAGCAAAATCTTCCACAGTGGACGACGTTGCTCTTAAGACTTGAGTAAATGACTGCGAGCTGCACAACTCTATCGCTTGTATTTATAGATTAGCGTAAAGAAAATTCTGGATGGTTTGATCATAAACGTACAAACTCACAAACACCGAAACCTCGAGAACGCTCGACTGAACTACAGTGCAGGCTGTAACGTGTAAAGTTGAAAAAACGTAGGTGAGACACTTACTAAAGAACAAATAAAAATATAATACAATATTTAAAAAATGTGTTCGTAACATCTGTGACATAAAGCAACGCGTACGACTTTATCCTTGATATCAACGGACAGAAAAACGAAACAAAAACAAAAAAAATGTGAGCAGATGCATGGTTTGAGCTCGTGAATGAACGGCGTTTCCAATGATAGTTAAAGTTGGTGTGTCGGAGTTGTCATCGACGTCTTATTTAGTCAGGTCAGTGCCCAAGTGTAACAAACCGATAACACTCATTGATTTATCGGATATATTCTGATCAACATCAGATTTAACTATTGAAGAAACCTTAAAGCTTACATGAAATCGTTCAATGTTCTGAGCAACAAGTGTTAATTATTAAAGAAAGTGTGAGCCAGATAATAAATGAGTTAAACTATCTTCGTCATTGCGATACAGAGTGTAACTTATCTTTACGTGTCTGTTTCAGACACTGACAACGTCATCAACGAGAATTACGTACATTACGTGTTGCGTCATTTCCATGGGGCACCTGTGAGGGGCATCATGTTAGATGACCAGTACGCAAGTGTTACCATTGAACATAATGTGTTTCACCAGGTGAGTTCAAACTTCGTAAAATGCTCCTGTATTTATTTAGCGTACATCTATCATGATATGATGAATTGTAAAATTGTTAGCACAAACAACAGATTGGAGGGAATTGATTCACATTCGCGATGTTTTTTTCTTTTGTTTTTCGCCTCTTTGTGAACCAAATCTTGGAATGCTTTTTTTGCATATATGTTGCAGGAGTTATTCCGCAGTCGTTTACTCTAACCGGCATCCATAGACTTGTAGTTAGCAAATACCTTTTGTGGCCCATTTATAATACTCGTATGAGTTTTCCTGTTCCAAATCCACTTGTATCCCTATAGAATGAAATTCACGTGTAGGCGGACGTTACAACATTATCCGTTATAACGTGTTCTACAACGCCGCTGACAGCACCATCAATCTGGACGGGCTAGGATTGAAAGTAGACAACGGCAACAGGAAACCGCTGTCTCGGAAGCTTAATCTGTAGTCAGGTTTTGTGAAAGTCTTCTCCAGAACTAGCATTCACAGCTTAGAATTTAAGATATGTAAAAAGCTGAAATATTAATCTAATATTAAGTTTAGTGGAGCTCTTTAAGCTGTATTTTCAGAAACAAATGCCGAATGCCGTGTTGTTGGAATGGTTTTTCAGTCTTGTATAAAGACTTAAAGAACGACCTAAACACAATTGGTAACCCATGAAGAAGGAATCTATGAGCGTTTTGTAACAGGAACATGTATATTGTCATCTGTTAGAATAGCGGCATATTAGGGCCTTGGTCAATTGTTCAAATGACCATGAGGTTCCAATCGTGATAATTCAGTTCACAACTCAGAAAAATATGTCTTTTTGCAAAACTAAAATCCGCCATATCGATTTCAGGACACTCCAATATTCAGCTTACAATGGAAATCGAGATATCCGAAACTGTTGGGGATTTAGACCCACCCAGGAAAGTACCCATGGGTAGGGTGTTGTTTACCACCATCTCTACTTTAATTTAGCATTAGCCATCAAAACATTTGACTTCAGGAAATCCACTTATGTTTTCCTCCAAAAAAAGACATTTGCTTATATAACTAGCCTTGTGGGTCATGCACATACCGTTTGACATACTACAAAAGTGGTACTTTGACATACTACAAAAGTGGTACTTTGACATACTACAGGTGTGGTAGTTTCACACACTACAAGTGTTGTAGTTTGAAATACAACAAAAGTGGTACTTTGACATACTACAAATGTAGTAGTTTGAAATACAACAAAAGTGGTACTTTGACATACTACAAATGTAGTAGTTTGAAATACAACAAAAGTGGTACTTTGACATACTACAAATGTAGTAGTTTGAAATACAACAAAAGTGGTACTTTGACATACTACAAATGTAGTAGTTTGAAATACAACAAAAGTGGTACTTTGACATACTACAGGTGTGGTAGTTTCACACACTACAAGTGTAGTAGTTTGAAATACAACAAAAGTTTGACATACTTCAGGTGTGGTAGTTTAACATACTACAAGTGTTGTAGTTTGACATACTGCAGGTGTTGTAGTTTGACATACTACAAGAATGAACAAAAGACTATATATCTTTGGGCCTCTTACATGTAAATAAAAACGGGAAGGAGCGTTACGGGGTCCTCATGATAAATGTTTATGTATTTGGGGAATTTTTTGTTCTGCCCTTTCCCAGAAGTCCTTTCCTGAACGACGGAAGTGCTCTTGACATTTTAACAGGCTCTTTGGTAAGTCACCCTCTTAAAGAAGATAACTGAAAGAATATGATGATTTTGGTATAATTGGTAACTGGTAACTCCTATTAGGTATATATGTATATCAGCCCGCATCCCATTCCACACCACTTTCCGACGTGTCTTCCACATTTTTTTTTCGAACAGAAGACTCTGTGAAGACAATGCATGACTTAGTATTCTTTCCATTTATAACAACTTTCTGCAGAGGAAGCGGTAATAATATAACCTGAGGCTGTTGTATGTAGGCAAAGACAGAAGAAAGAGTTAAATTTGACAAATTGAGGCATCCTTTCCAGCCGACTTTTCGTTCATTGGAAGCCTACCACATTTTGTTCATGTTAAATCTGCATTCTTAGAATAAATTTTACAAAATGTTTTCTGACAAGATGTAATTGGTCACATATTTCCCAGAATGCTAATAAAAAGCATGGAAATTTACGTACGTCTTATCTCACTGGTTATTGAAAACTTTATATGAAAATTGTCATGACATGACCTTAGAAATCATTTTATTATTTAATTCAATGCAACCAAACACACACACACACACACACACACACACACACACACACACACACGTACACTGATGCATGTTTCAGTTACCTAAACTTTAAATTCCATTTGAATTTAGGCCTCATCAATGAGTTATATACAATGATATTTTGGTCACAAATACCCTCCCCCACGGGTTGCTCGTTCATCATAACTAGATGCTGGAAAGCATCCAATATGACTGGGAAGCATCGCTAAACGTACAGTGAAGAATATGACTATGCGCTGGTCAGTGAGATGGTGTATCTGGACAAAGCGGCAGTGCAATGGAGGGCAGGTGGATCCCACGTGACCAGGCCGTCCAGGCAGTGTACGGACCAGCGGGTATATAGTTAAGTCCTTTTATTTCAGCTGAGCCATTGGCTGAATCATCATAGTTAAGCATGGAAACTTATAAATAGTTATATCGTTAATGTGTAAAATTGGAACAGCCACAGGAAATGGCCACCTTTCTCATAACTGTCTATTCATTAGAAACCTTCCCTCCGTTAATGATTCGAGTCCATTGCTCATTACTGTTTCTGCGATGACAATGGGAAACATGCAATATTCAGTTAAGGTCAATAACCAAGACACGCATGGTGCATTCTGGATGTTGTTTATGCGAAGACAACTGAGTGATATAATTCAATGAGCTATACCACTCAGTAACGAGATACATCACTGAGTTATTTAACTCTGACAACATCCAGATGGTGCTAAGTGTATTTGGACAATGGGCTATAACAGATGATTAAAATTTCAACATCCGTGGTTAAAAAAATGTCTTTTTCTAAATAAAATTATATCGGTTTGTGAATCTGGACTTAACTTACAGGAGGAACTACATTTGCTGGTGAGGGTTGGTTTTTGTGGAGTTACAGCTGCCCAAAACATGGCCACGCAAACAGCTGAGAAATCACGCGAGTCTGGTGGGCAGATGAACTCGTCAGGGCGGCTCACAAGAAATCGGCTTGTCTACAGAGGGCTCTGGACAAGTGCCGGCATTGTGGCTCTACCAGAGCCGACCCACGGGCACGATAAACACAAGTGGGCTGTCCACTGATAACTGAACATATGCTAGGTCACGTCTCGTCTGGAAAGTGTAAATATACGAAGGTGAGTTCGCTACACATTTAAAATCATCGCATATTCAAATGCAGATTACATACAAATGTCTGGCAAACCACCTATTTATCTTGTTTGTTAAGAAAAGACTCAAGAATATTGCGCTTATATGACAGAACGACAATTGAGAGCGAACCTTCGTTCTTTACCGTGTAGGTGAAAAAAGGTATTTGCTAGAAGAGTGCTGTGATTCGTTTATTTCGCTGCCACTCTGCGGTGATATCTTGGTTTGATGTTTATAAGTTAGCCAATTTTTCTCGGTAGTCATGTGATGGTCTGCATAAAACTTGACAGAGGTGCCTGTTGCTGGATCTAACTTGAAACAATAGTGGGTTAGAAGGTCACATGTCCGGGTCTAAACTTGGTTGTTTAGAATGGGACTTTGCGTCAGGAGGTTTTACAGAAGCCTTGCAGGATACGGAGGATTCCTGCCTCTGTTGCCGGTTTCTCCTCTTCTAAAGCTTGTATCGTTCGAAGACGGGGTAGAACTCCACCTAAACAGAGAATGATGTGTTTTTAACACTTTTTTCCTGTAGGTCGGAAACCATCCAAACATTTGAATGGAAAGTTCTGCTTTTTGCAGATGTGGTTCAGGAATCTTGTCTGCAGGGAGCTTCAGACTACTGGTACCATAGTAGATCCGATCCCACCGCGAGTATCACCGCCTTCTTCAGACCCAGGGGGTAACAAATGACTGTACCACAATACTTTAATAAATCTACGTGCAGTCTGGACTTGTGTCGTGTGTACAGACAAAGTTGTTTTTGCTTGAGATTTTATACTGCTTTCAATCTGGGTCAGATCCCGACTATTGTCTATAATAAGCTGATGTCCTGATGCTAAAGCGGAATGAAAATACAGGTCACTTTCATAGATGAGATGAGATTTATCGAATGTACATAATCGCAAAAAATGGCGCACGTCATATTTTCATACAAATTCAATTTGACGGATCGTGTCGACAATTGCAACATGCTGCCTCAGTGGCAAGCCATGCCAATGGCACGTTACCTATTAAAATATGTGTTATGCCACAAAATTATTGCCAACATAAACGACACGTAAATGTATTTTTCAACTGTAATCGTCCAACGTTCAGGCCTACCCTACTTACCCCATCTTTTTGCCCCCAAATTCTACCTAGGCAAGCATTTAGTATTCATGAAGTTACTAAGGACGAGTGTTTACTTTTCTCTTTTAACACACAAAACGTATAACAAAATGACGCAAATGTAGTTCACTGTATATATGCAAATTTATATATGTAGCTCATGCCTCATCTGGTACTTTTCAGAGGGATGTTCAAAAAGTTAGGTTTTTGGTCATTTCAACCAATTTCCTTACTATATACCATGATTGCTGCACGCAATCATTATGATATCGATCCTGCTTGACGTTTGCCACATGCTTATCTATATGTTTGTCTCCATGAATGTCAACATATTGGAATGTATTCAACGAGCTGACAGGTTTAGTTTGTCCGATGTCTGCTGTGTAGCCTTCATAAACCTGCATGTGAATACAGTAATTTCTGTAGTCGAACCTATATATTGTGAGCAGTATGACGGAAAAGAAAATCACATATATCACATGAAAACAATACAGCTTGTATCACAGTAAACAGACTTGGTTGTATTTACTTGCTTGACTTTCACTGGCATTCAGCGCAGTACTGTACAATGCTCTACCTATACGACACTCTTCAGTACAAGGAACTGAGAAAACCCGGTGTCTAATTTTCTGACTTTAAGCCGCATCCGGACCATCGAAGGCTGGGTTCGAACCTGTAATTCAAACGATGGGAGAAATATCGACTACCATCTCTGACAACTCTTCAATGAACGCAGATCTGATCTGCTATACTGCATGCCACAAAATACTCGTATAAAATTGTTGTTGTAGTGCACACGGCTCACCGTACTTTCCATTATCATAGTGACAACGGCTTTACAATAGTTCAGCTTGGACAGAGAATTCTCAGTCAGTGACCATGCTTCAGTCAGCCTGGTACTTTTCTACCCTGCTGCTGCTAGTTGCTGGGGCAGAAATCCGCCTATACGTGTCTCCCTCTGGATCAGACACCAACAATGGGTAAGCCTACTAATGTATATCATAGTGTTTTTCTCTAATAACTTTGACTAAAGACTTAATCACAGTGATTCATGCACCGCTTCGGTGCCCTAATGGTTAGAGCACCCGCCTCGCAGTTGGAAACCCGGGATCAAAACCAGGTTGGGTAATACCAAAGACTTGGTAAAATGGTACCTGCTGCTGCCATCTCTTGCGCTCTTCACTGATAGATTAGAGCAAGGAAACAGGACTGGTTGGCCCGGTGTCAGAAAAATGAGGCTGAGTGGTGTGTCATGTCTGGTGTTTTCGGCATGATACTTTGGTGACGGCAACTCTTTAAACTCGACCTGCCAAATGAAGACACAGTATATGCACACACCTAACTCCTCTTCGTCGATATGGCTGGTAAAAACTGGTAAATACAACATAAAACACCAAACATACATACATACATACATACATACATAATAATTTCAGAGCATTTTTCGGTAATCAATTCAATCGGAGATTCGAATCCCGTCCAAAGTGGCTCCGCTGCGGAGAACTGTGCAGTTTTGAAGTGACTGGCTGTGATTTTCCGTAGGCAATCCGGTTTTCTCCTCACAAACATGGGAACACTGCCATGTGAGGGAATTATTCTTGAGTTATACATCAACCAAACAAAACATAACAAAACCGGAATAACAGTTGCACTACAGACATATACAGCGCCAAGTTTAACCGAGTTTTCAGCGAAATTCAGGCCATTTAAACTGTTATACCTTAGAAAATATTTTTCTCGTCCTTCCACTGTCGGTGCATGTCACTGATATGCTGTGACGGGCATGCGATGTGATTATTTTCAGTAACTTGTCTATGTTTACTTAGAGTAGTAAAGGGTGGATTTCAAAATGTATGAAATATATGTGAATCTCACATTTCAACAAAAAGTTCAGTTCCAACTGAAGCTGATAACATGTAAGTGAATAAAGTGTACAGGAAACGTGGTGGTGTTTGTTGAACTGTTTGTGTATTTCCAATAAAATTGAGTATGGAGTATTATAATGAGGGTTGACAACAATATGAAATGAGAAAGACTGCCCACCTAAAAACATTGATTCAGGCGCTGCTATATAAATATAGCAGCGATATCTCTATCAAAGAGCTATTTCAGAGGCACTGCGACACAGAACAATATGCTTTTACACAGCTTGAAGCGGGCTTGTGTACGGGCGAAAAATGTTGACAAATCGCGACAATTGACATTTATAATGTGCAAAAACTGATTTCAGACTGACCTTGTCAAGTCCTTTAAAATCCGTTCAAAAGGCGGTTTCCCGACTGAATGACCCAGACGTGGTTGGAAATGGTAAGATCCATACGAAATATTAATTCTTCACGGCGTAAAATGTAGACCGGGCGTAATACATCCTGCCCGACTGCGGGAAAATCTGTGAACACTACCTAATTGTAGTGGGTTTGTATTTGAGGCAATGTTAAGCCGACCACACAGTTTCTTAAAAACCAGTTGTGCTTGCGTCAAAGCCCAAATTTCTGTAAGGTTTTACTTTCTTTCTGTCAGACATTTGACAAAGATTCGTTTATGGAATCTGGGTCGTGAATTATATGATCAACACATTGTGATGTAATGGTGGTATGGCTAATCTCAGCTTCAAATCCGTCCCCACCCCCTATCCCTTTCCCAATATGTCCTTATCTTTTTTCAAGTTGCAGGCATTTATTTGTGTTTAACGTCGAGATGAAGAATTCCTTATTTATTTGGCACCGGTCGAACCGTGGTGCCCGAAGTAAAGCACCGAACCTAGCAAGACACTGACAACCCTCGTTACAATCGCAGCCGAAGCAGCTAAAGGAACGAGCAAAACAGAACACTATAACAAGGACTATTTACTTCCTCTTAACACGCTGTAACAAAAAAACTTACCCTTTGCTGTACAGAGAAACCCACGTACACGTGTGATCTTGTAAAGATATGATAAGCCTTTTCTAGGGCATGCGACTATGTCATTGTCCTCTCGTAGCTATCGCACTACTGCCTGTCTACATGATACTACCAGACAGATTAGAATGCTAGTTGAGACTAGTTTAGTTGTCTGAGGTACGCAACGGAATGTGTGCGACCTTAACTGTGACATCCCTAGATTCTATGCACTTATGATATAAAAGCCTATAGCATATAATGACCCAAAAACCAAAGCATCGTCGACAGTTTGAAATGGAGCTTCTTGTAAATGTACCTCAGTTTGAGTTTATTCTAACTATTCACATAAATGCTTTCATTATAGCAACTTACTCGTCTTCTAGCACAATGGCTTAAGCAGAAATTACTGATGGAAAGTTTTGCCCCAATCTATCTCCGATAACTTCCATTCTTTCCTGTGAAGCGCCATATGGGGAAAGAGCTCAGGTGAGTGTTTTTTGTTTGTGTTGAAGATGTTAGCATTGAGCTGACACATGGTTATCATGACCTGAGCCAAACCGTGACGTTGAACCAAGAATTTCGGACACAGGTCACGTTCAGAGCGTACAACGGACAAGAGGTTCACGTGGTAAGCTCACAACACGAATTAGGATCTTCAGTTTGTATGGTTTGTAGCTGATTTCAGTCGTATCAAGGTTCAAATATTTAAAATATTCTATGACAAAACATGTGGACAGCACTACAACTTTTGCGAGATGGATTTCATGTTCTAATGTTTCTCATTAAAAATACACTGGAAGCTTTTCAAGATTTTTTCAACCCCGCTGGGCCGTTTCAATGTTGGGAAATCCACAAATGTATTAGCCATCTACTCACGTCAAGTTATTATTTTAATCTAAAAACCCTTTAGACCACTGGTGAAACTGCAGTATCTATGCGTCGAAACAGACATTCATATTTCATTTTATAGCGATTCAGTAAAATCAGTATTCAAAATCCCGTACCATGATAGAATGTCAGTTGTTGATAATAAAATTGATAACCTAACAATTGCTACACGACTAGATAATGTACACGCCACATGCAGGACCCTTCGGTATATAGCTGTCCAATTGCTGTCATACTGCTGTATGACTTTTATGACACGTAACATTTAAAAAAACAAACGCAGAATGATTTCTCTGTTCGCCAGGATTCGTCAATCATCGATTTTCTATACCAGAGATACACCCGTAAAACTAGGTCGCCTTTGTAGGCGTTAAATAACAGTCCACCCAGTACATAATTCTTTTTGGGATTCATTTTTCCATATTTCTGTCTCCATGTAGAGCCAATTCTTTATATATTTTCTGGTTCCCAGACAGGTGGTAAACGGATTGGAAACCATCTATTCCATCCAGTCAAAGACCCACATGTATTACAGATACTGCCTACAATAGCCCATAATAAGGTTAAATGCTAGATCACAGAGGCTATAGTAATCAAACGTCTTACGTATGAAGTTAAAAATTCCAACACAGCTACAATTGATATGTTTTCCTCCTGGGAGTATAAAATTTGTACACAGAATTTTTAACTGCAGAATAATGTATCAACCACAGTACCTTCCTGATCTGAATTTGGTTATTTACCACTTGTAATGTATGACTAAAGGCTTAAGCTGCTTGATAAAAAGATAAGTACCACTTGTTCTTTACTGGTATGGAGGTCCACTGTCCCCTATCCAAGAATTTTCAGCCTTAAATCCTGCTCCCGCTGGATCGGCTTTGACGTTCAGTTGGGCTTTGTAGATAAGGGTCCAGTTTCATAAAACCTGACGGTCGTCGTTCTGGTAAACACAGTCGAAACACCAAAGGGAAGGCGTAAACTATGACATTCAGATCTGGCTCTCCGAACCCAGTTCACCGATAAACTCTTTATCAAAATAATAAAACACTTACAGCATGTGGTTTGAAATCAGAGCAGTGACCACAGTGGTATACAGCTGTCCATGGCAAGTGGTCAAAGCCCAAGGTTTAATTCACCTACAGAAGTTAAACAATTCACATAATTAATAATCAATAAGTTATTGAATTCCCAGAAATTTGGTCTTTTCCTTAGATTTCCTCGTTTCACAGCTTTGCCTGACTACATATTTGTTACATTAGAAATCTCTGGTCCTCTCAATATTTCATACTAACTCTTCATCCAGGTCCTGCAGTTAGACGTTAACGGAGGCTGGAATTCCGCTGACTCAGTTGGGAAAACTTAAGTAAGTTTGGATTGACGTACAGCGCACCGCTCCACTGGAGGTGTTCTACAACGGGAAACCTCTCCGTTTGGCAAGGTGGCCAAATGACGTGAGTATTCGACTTGAAAATAAAGTTCCAGTCCTTCATGAGCGTTTTTCCCAATGTTTGTGCATTTCTGTACCATAAACTGTTTATACCCGATGTAAGTTAAAAGTGGGAAACTTCGTTCGGATTTTGTTTTTATATTATCGACATTTGTCGCGGTCCTCATTTTTAACTGTTTTCTGTGAAAGAAGCAGATTATGCCATGCAAGTAATGTCCTGTTTTATCTATTTTCTGTTGCATTTATAACACAAGCACTGGATTTCTAAAATCTTGTCAATAAACACGCACTTTCAGAAGCACACAAAATAATTACAATTAATTTTTGTCCGCGAAAGTTTTTTTCTGATGAAAAATTAACTTGTCGAACTCTTACGCAGCCCTCTTATTTCTGATAAATAAATCAGAAGCAAAATAAGTCACTTGAAAAAACACTGAGCTTTAGGTGAAATACAGTAGATATGTTTACATTAGAATTCAGAATTAGCATGGTTATAATCACCAAACGTTTTCCTCTGGACAGCTTTGTTTCTATAATCCAGGGCTCCTACAAGAACGTTATCACAACGCCAGATGGTCCCCGGGGACAAAGATTTACATACAACCATTCTGCTGTTGGTTCGAGAGCACAGAAGTGGGCAAAAGAGAAAGATCTGTGGGTGTATGGATTTTGGTAAGTCGAGTATTTTTATGGATCCCAGACTTCGTGTATTAAAACTTACGCAGATTGCTTACGGTTATATTTGATGTGTTTAATAATAAATATGCCCAAATCAGATACATGTTCATTAATTCAATGGCAATGAAAGTTGACCCTGACTTGTTAGCTCCGCAAATACTGGAAATGACAAGACTTCACTACCACATAAATCAGACGCTAAACTGTCCACAAATGGCCTTATTTATGATACATCGCAGTGAATCCGTGTTTCAGGTATTGGGACTATGCGGACGAATCAGCCCATGTTGCTAAAGTGGACCCTTCTAACTACATGATCACACTGAGCACAAAGCTACATCGTGGCATGAGACCAGGTTAGTGTCCACGTCACATCATCTTACTTCAACGCCACATAAAACACCACAATGCTATTTTATTACCAGATGAATATATATATCCCAGCCCAATATCCGTTAACTTCCAAAGTACCACACTATAACAGATCCCACGTCTAACAGGAAGGTAAGCTTTCCAGAGCATCTCGCAAGGTACGTAGGTTTCTTTTACGATGTATACGTGCGGGAATTTAAATACAGATTAAGTTTACATATGCACAAGTTTCCATTATCCTTTTTTGACAAAAATGTTGTGTTTGGATTTTACCAAGTCCAACAATCTGGCTCACACTCCTATAGTTATTGGTTTGCACTCTTACAATGTTTCCTCTGGAAATGAAATTCAAAGACATGGTTCAACGTTGCATGCATATACTGGTATCGATTTTAAAAATATATGTATTCTTATTAATATAAGCGTCAAGTCCGACATTCATATACCATTCGTAGTCTGTAAAGGGCGTTCCAAGTCGATAATCGCAAGATCCATTTCCAAAACAACGTTTAACACTAACTCGCAAAGCTATGTAAGACATTATACAAATAAGAAATAAAGCCCGTAACACACAAGAGAGAAGCGGTCATCAGTTTTCAATGATGCCGGGCAGACAATGAATATTCCAGGCATGAATTCCATATCAAAGTTCAAATTCGTAGTCAGTGAATGAGTTCCATGTCAAATAACAATTAAACAAGTATCTCAGTCGCGCTTTAATTGCAACTGTTCATAAAGGCATCATGCTGATGTGATTAGCATGGCTACCTTTACGGCCCCTAGCCCCAGGTTAAGCGGTATTAGATACAGTTTGAAAATGACGAGCGTTACAGACCCTAACCGATCAGATTATGATTCAAAAGTAACGGACGATTACGTCTTTCCCGTTAATATGTAAAGATCTCATGCTACAAGAGGCGCCATCTATGATGTTACACATGACATACAAGATAGACGGTTACACTGGGCAACCAGCGCCATCTATGTTGTTAAATACCATGTACGTGATAGATGTGTACATAGGGATAACAGCGCCGTCTATGTGGTTGATCGCAATGCAGATCGCCAGAGATTCTGAACGCTCTGTCCATACCCGCCATAGAGAGTGTTATACTCATTGTAAAATCACATATCACAGCTTCAATGTTTCTTTTACATTTCGATAAAAAGTTTTTTGTTTTACTGTCATTACAGCTAATAAAATTTGCCGCTTTCTGTCTTTCTAATCTATATAAGTAAAGATCAAGATACGTCTGGTCATGTTTGTCTCCGACAAGATACGTCTGGTCATGTTTGTCTCTGACAGGATACGTCTGTACATGTCTGTCTCTAACAAGATACATCTGTACATGTTTGTCTCTGACAAGATACGTCTGTGCATGTTTGTCTCTGATAACATATGTCTGGACATGTTTTCTGATTGATTCACACAACATAGCTTTGGTCTTTCTCTTACATTGTGATTAAACATGTTTTCTGTTTTAATGTCAACACAGTTCATACAATTTACGGATTTCTGTTCTTCTTTTCTTGAGTACGACGTAAAACATCCAGTAAGTAAACACATTTGTTCTTTCAGGACATATTACTGAGGGTGCAAATGCTGGGTTCACTAGCCAAGGCGCATACTTCAACGTGTTCAATGCATTGTCAGAACTAGATCAACAGGTATGTAATGCACTATTTACATATATGTTTGTTTCCAATTTCAAATTTTGATGGGCTGATCAAAAATACATCACCCCGATAAAATGTTAAACTTTTTTATGAATAAATACAAACTATTTAAAAACTGAGTGTATAGACTGCATTTCAAGTTCACCCAAGACTTATTTCTTGCAACTGGAACCAAATGCTTAGTGGATACTAACACATGTTATCCAATCAAAATATTAACAAGTCCAAATTTTAATAAAACGAAGATTTATGTCAAAACTTGATAACAGTTTATAAATGCCACAGTAAGAGTCGTTGTCGCAATTACCTTTAAGTTACTGTTTATCTAAGGGAGAATACTACGTCGATAAGGAGACCGGCATTCTGTACGTTTGGCCTCCCGAGCATAACGGGCAGGTCGAGACGAGCGATATCATCTACACTTCCTTGATTAATGATCTGTTTCAGTGAGTAACCATTTCTCCTAACGTCACACGTTGTATATATATACAGTAACCATTTTTTCTAACGTCATACATTGTATATATATGCAGTAACCATTTCTCCTAACGTCATACATTGTAACATGATTTATTCCTGCTTATCTGAAACAATTCCTTGGTCGAAGTTATTTTAAGTATTTTGCTTGTTCTTGGTGGACTTGGCTGTTGACGCACTGATTTCTTTTAACGTCAAGACGATTGCTTCTTGACGAAGTTTAAGTGTATCACTCGCTGGAAGAGCTGCATCCGATACATGACAAGGTAGCCCCTGCTCAGTGCCTAGATTTCGTCCATTTTACACATCTCCACCACGCTAAATGTGAAACATCGTACAGTAGGTGGAACGATATCAAGCCCAACGTCCAAGTTAAAGAAATATGGACACTGTTGTTTACAGATTTTCGAATGTATCGTCAGTAACAATGGAAGATCTCATACTGGAGAATTGCCGACATAAGGCGATAGTGGGAGACCATCTGGACAAAGTGAAGCTGCAAAGGCTTGAAATTAAAAATACGGGTGAACATTTTGCATTTATATCAGTTCTCTACTCTTTTTTTGCTTCCTCGTCCGTGTGGCACAGGTAACATTTTTACGTGTTAATGATATTTTGGTAATTGGCGATGTGAATAATTGAATGAGATGAAATAACTTCGAATAGGGGGTTATAACAGTTTTTATGCTGTTTTAAGCAATTGCTTGCCCTTGCGACATCATACACGTGAAACTATTTGGAGTAAACCGATAATCGGATAAAACGCTCACCTATTATTGGATCATGTTGAATACAAAAAAAAATTCTTTATTGCTTTCTTTGTTTTTTTTTACGTCGTACTCCAGAATATTTCACTTTTACGACGGCGGCCAGCATTATGGTGGGAGGTAAGCACTTGGAGCCCGGAAGAAACCCACGACTGTCCGCAGGTTACCAGCAGACCTTCCCATTTATGGCCGAAGACGAAGACATCATGAACTGGACTTGAACTCACAGCGACCGCATTGGTGAGAGGCTCCTGGGTCATTACGTTGCGCGATCACACTAACAACTGAGCCACGGAGGCCCCGAATACAAAAACTGATGAAGTGTGTTCCAGTATGTAGTGACTTGTTTCTACTTTACGGAGATGTGTGTAGTATTATCCCTTCTTGAATGATTTCATAACACGAATAAAGTGATACCAGAAAACTGTTCCATGTCTTTAAGATTCGAATTTGAAGTTCTTTTCTCCAGGTTCTTACGGGATGACGGTGAAGTCCAGTAAACACGTGACCATTCGTCAGTGTGAAATCCACGATACAGACGGAGGAATAGAAATAGATGGTACAGTATGATAACTGATCTATATAGTAGATGACACTGTCTGCAAATGTTGCCGAAGACTCGACCAATAATTTTTAAGGTAATGACAGTGATGTATGTCTGTCCTGATCCACCAAGGTCGGTAGGCCGCTGGGGTGGCTTATTTCCGCACTGACGTCGCAAGAACCGGGATTTGGTTGGCCCGGTGTCCATATATTGTAACTCATGCCTGGTGTCTTCGACATGATACTTCAGTGGCGGCAGGCCTTTGGCGGCGTGGATTCGTCCTGCCACAAATAGACAAAGTCTATGTACACATCTAATGACTCTTCGATATCATTTGGCAAGGAACATAGCTGGATGTTTCCTGGATGTTTCCAAGGATAGTGTCTTTTGTTGTTCGTTTTCCCGGAAGTCACAATTTCCTGGAGAACTCTTAATGGTCAGATTTCTTGTTCATGCATCATCGTCATTAAATTTCCGTGTATAGGTCATCCATGCTGCCTCCCTCATTACGCAGTGAGGCTGCTTGTGTGGTTTACATCCCTTCATTATTGAGCTTTAATCATGCCATTTTGGTGCAATATTTTCAACATGCAATTCAAATCAAAACCATTCCACGGCTTTCACTTTTCATAAAGATCTGGTGACAACAAGCGGTCAGCGAAGCTGGTGTAATCGATTTTAGGCCACTATCGATTTTAGACCACTATTGCACCAGTATTGCCTATATATTAGTGTGTCTGTTGGGAATGTTTGCCAGTAACCAGCAAAGGGCAGTTTGTTTGATCTGATCTGATCTCCAGATATCTGCACTCATAAAACTAAACAGCCAGAGCCACTGCCTACTGTCTATATAAATTACATTGAGGGTTTAACTGCGCAGCTGAATTACTGCCAAGGAATAAACATTACGACTTCGGCTGACGTCATTTTTGTTTTGTAACGGTGCACTCCATGGCTCGTCATTGTGACGTCACGCTGCTATACCAGCGCTGTCTTCATTGGACAAGGCATGCGTGATTTTTCTTACCTCAGTTTTCATCTACGCCAGAATGGCTTTGTATTTGGTAACTATTGTTGGGACAAAATCCTTATCTGCTTGTAGAGAAGGTATTTGGGGATTTGAACCCAGAGCGGTGACGACTGTGATGACTAGCAAATGGTCACGCTTCACCAGGAAATACGGCCTGTTGTCAATTTACAACAATCAGGGTTTTATTCTGACTTTTCATGTAAATGCATAAATTGTAATATATTACACGTCCCTCTAGCGCCATGACAATCAGAGTTAGGCCAAAAAAAATGAAGTAATGTTGATTAGTCGTCACTGGTCTAGAATTACTCATGTCTTTTCCCCTGCGTCACCTGTCACAGGTGGTGAGAGGAAAACACTGACGTCATCGGGCAACCTGGTGGAAAACAACCACATATGGAGTTTCTCTCGGGCTGCTGCTATGAATCAGCACGGCATCAGTGTCACTGGGGTAGGGGCAGTGCTGCAGTTCAACCATATCCATGAGGGACGGTATACCGGCATCTGGTGGTTGGTAAGTTAACAGGGATCACTTCCAGGATATATAGGCCTGTTGACTGTCTTTACTTTTTATGTAGTAAATTATCAACTTCAACCCCAAAATACATATGCCCTTGTTTTCGCTTTTTACTCTTGTACACCACCACATGCAGCTGGCATTGTTCCCTACAATATGTAAAAAATCAACTTAACATGACTGCGTTAATTGGTATGAATTTTTTGCATAAAAGGTCATAGCATTTTGTCACCTTGGCAACCTCTAGGGGGTGAGGAGCATTTTTGGGCAAGAAGTTTATAGTTGTATCCACATCAGGCAGAATTTTGATGCATTTTAACGCGGTGTAAAATAACAGTGCAGCCATTTATAGTGTGTCAAGATACTGCAATGTTTGTGTGACAGTATTCAGTCAGGGAAACATCTGCATCAATTGCGCATGCGTGGCCTCAAGAAGAATTCTCACCGTAGTGAGCGGTAAACTCGTAAACGAAACAACTTCGACATAGTTCCAGTGAAGTATTTCGACGACGCAATATATTAACTTGACTGGTGTTTAACGTTGGATATGATGTTTCCTCTAACCGTAGGTGAGGGAGTCAGGGGTAAACCATCGAACTGGTTAATCAGTTTTGGCAGACTTTCTCACGTGTGACAAACTTTTGTTTTACTCGGTGAGCAACCTTCAGTTGTGGACCATATTGGTCAAAAGCAACTGGTCTTACAAACATCTTACGTCACACTAGGGAAACGATCTTAAGAGCTCTAAGAAACGCTTATTACAACCAAAGACAATGGGGACAGGTAAATCTCACAAATTCCACAATTCGAGACAGGCATTAGAACTACGCATACCCCAATGGCGCTTGTGACAATAACAGAGGGCGGAAGTTGTGGGTGTACGTCATTATGAAAGGTGTCATGTGTGGTGTCTTTGTCATCGCCAAGTCGCTTCCAATATTGTAACCGGCCTACTATGAGGAGACAATTCTGCGATATGGTTGAAAAAAATGCTTAAGGAAATTTTCTCTCCATATTCATTCTGAAATGTTAAAATGATTCGGTGGTGGATGTTGCAGTTATTGCAAACACTACTTTTATGAAGTCTCACGAATGACTTCAGTTGGTTAATAGCGAGTCCAGCGCAGAACACTATAACCCACGACTCATTAACATAAACCTTTTGCGTTGCTTTCTGAAACATTATAACCTTCAATATACATTTCTGGGAAGTCATAAAACGACCACATTGTTTTGAAATATAGGCTTGTGGAAATTTATAAACTAGAAGATATTGTGAAATCTAGTGTGGTTTAAACGCTGATTTTATTTTCTCTTTCTTCTTCGTAGGGTAATGATCACACGATAAGGAAAAATCACGTTCATCATCTGTGCACGGGAGCCTCTGACTGTGGCGGGATTCACACCGCACGAGACTGGACAAGTGTAAGTTCTAAAGATTGGTAAAAACAATAATGCCATTTAACGTGAAAGGAACCATAGTTCTGTGCCAGTGTCTTGAAAAAAAAGCAACAGATCTGAGTTAAATCCGCACTTATAACTTAGGATTTAAGTTCGCAAGTGCAATGCTTCCTTGGCTGGGTGTTAGTTTGCTGTAATTTAGTAAAACCTCGTTTTTGGTGTCATCGGCATGGCGTTTCAGTGAGGCAGCGTAATGTCTGCGATATATCGCCATTCGAATAGGCCTGATCAATGGTGACACCCTCGTGTTATATCTGTCATAATGTTAAATATAATCATTCAGACCACGTCAGAACAAGCGCACTGCTAATGAAGTTTTACATCCGTTTAACTCGGGACAAGGGGAGAGGGCATTCATCGTGTTGAGTTGGATCGCCAGGTTGGATTTTTGAACCGACAACTGACATTTTAGCTTGGTACTCGATTAAAATACTGATTTCACACATTCACGTAAAACATACTTACTGTCTTTCCAACATCACTGAAATCTGCTGAACGCTTCTCTTTCCATGATTCCGTCCTATTTTCGTACTTCATATACTTTCTTAGCTCTTTGGTGGTTTGTGTCAAACGCCGTTTTGGGCACCGGCCTTGCAGTTCTTAGACCGATCTGTTTCGACTCAGGTTAGCAGAAGTCTATCATAGTTGAATGAATGATTATAGCTTGACCTCAGTTCGGCAATATTTCTCTGACATATGCGCGTGTGGTTTCAAAGCTCTAAGAGCGAATCCATTGAAACCACAGCTAACAGCTTGTGTGGAGCCGTATGGTGATCAGCAATCCAGACATAGCTCAAAAGTCTTCTGTTACTGGTTCTGGTTTAGAAACCTAACACGCAAACTATACACTTAGCATCATAACGATAGTTTGATATTTTAGAAGAAGGAAAGGATCGTGAAATTCCATGTCAAGTAATGAGCTAAAAATTCAGTAGAACACGAAAATTCCTCAAAGCATTCATACCAATTGGAGGAAATCTATTAGGCAGTATGCACTATACTGAACTTTTACCACCAAATGTGTATTAGTCACTTAATCACTTTCATTAATGGTCGCTTCTAATTTGTCAGAGAGGAAATGTCATCAAAGAGAACCACATTCATCACGTGCTCCGCTACATGCCTGGTGCGCATGTCCGGGGAATAATGCTGGACGATCAGTACTCCAGCGTAACGATAGAAAATAACGTATTCCACGACGTAAGTCTCCATTTTTTTTACATTTAAGTAAATTAAACTTTTAATTAGTAATGTAAGAAATGAAAGGCTACTCACACTATATCAGTAAGAATTTTTCTTAATATTGTTTTTTTTTCCCTGTATACAACTAAGTATTTGAATTTTAAGATTAGTGTTACATGGGTCATTGTCAGTTAAGCCTCTTGTCATGGAGTATTTTAAGGTGGAGTAACCTTTACTGTATAATACATGAATAGAAAGTATTCATGTATTATAGTTTCATTTTCCCAGCAACTAAACGTGTTCAAAACACGCGGTAACTTTCATGTAACATCATACGTTGAATTTTCTCCGTAAATAAGCGGATTTTAAGGGCCTTGGGTACATAGAGCGTGTACAAAATTTAATGTGAATGAGAACAACTTAACTCTGAAGGCCTGTGCAGTTATTTAACGATAGGCTGTTTTCCTTCAGAATGAGTTGCATATCAACATCGGCGGAGGCAGAGACAACATTGTTCGCTACAACGTGTTCTACAATGCTACGCACGCAGCTGTCGGAGTGGATGCTCGTGGGAAGGAGAAAGTGAACTCTAGGGTCTTGTTTGAGAAATTAAAGGTTGGTAAACAGTTCTTTTTAATTCAGTGTATGTAACTGTGGAAAATGTAGAACCTTCAAGGAGATATCATGTATGTCCTATTAGATTATACCTTGTGATGTCCACTTCTAATGTTTTCTTACTTCGTGTAACACTTGTTTTGATATCTGACCCAAGTTTTGAACTGGAAAAGTGTATTGCTTTTACAAGATATTTTTACAAGTGCATTGCTTTCACAATTATATAATTGTAAAACATGTTCCCTGGAGTTTTATTTGCAGTCATGTTATTGTCTGCAAAACTTTGCTTAACTTTTTATTCGACCTATTTATCAACTTCTGCTTTCATTAGGCAATGCCGTACACAAATGCCCTCTGGACTAGCCGCTACCCTAAGCTAGCTCGCATAGACAACGAAGAACCTAGTCTTCCCAAAGGTATTACTTCTGTAATATTGCTTACCATAATCGAGCCGAGATAAACTGATCATTCAGTGCTCGTCTTCATACTCTGAAAAGCCTGTCATGCTGGTTGGTAGTGGTCTTCAGCGGCTCTGTGTGCCATTCCTCGACTCTTTTATTGGAGCATATTTTCTTCAGTATGGCGTATCAAATGCAAATGCAAGATAAAAAAATCAACATCATCCAGCCGGGGTAGATCGAAACAAACAATAAAGACGTACAGCAGAGTAAATAAGACCAGAACAGCGACGACAGTGGAATAACTGGCAAATGGTCACACGTAACGGATAAAACACGGCCTTTTGTCAATTTACTTCATTTAATGTTGTATTCTAACTGTTCATGTGAATGCATAAATAATAGCAATTTAGAAGACCCCTAACACCATGGCTGTAGCAGAATTAAGGAAAAAAATAAATATGCAGTGATGTTAACTTCAATTTACTAGACATCACTGGCCTAGAATAACTCAGAATCTGTGCTGACATCCCATTTAACGTACAGTCACATTAAAACAATACAAAGAACCAGGCCTCGGACTCACGAGGCTTTACATGAGATTACTCTTTTGTGTGGGTATATTCTTCAGTACTGTGTAACCTCACAAGATGAATTATGTTTATTTTAAAGAATTGCAAGCGCCCTTATTGTGAAAAAGACAGCATCATCCAGCAGGGGTAAATCGAAACACAGACACAAGTAGCTTTACGTGTCTCAAACAGAAGGACTTTCATATTGGGATTTTAAAATTCAAGGAGCCAACAGTTATTCAACAGAAAAATAAATGCTGCCTCAGTGTATCTGCTAACTGAATTATTGCTTACTGGCTGATGACATGTGTACTGTTTTCTCCAGGAAACGAAATTTACCAGAACGTCTTCTATGGAGGATCGTCATCTATATTTGTGCCTTTAACAGGTTATGACAGAACTGACTGGTATAACGTACATGATAACTACCTGGTAAGCTGAGAATCACGAATATGTTAATCCTAACAGTTCCATTTAGTCGTGGACATGTTCGTGTTTCATACTGAAAGGCCTATGGTTCAAATCCCCAAGAAGTAAATTTACACCGATACTACACCCGGAAAATGCGACTCGATTGAAACGACAAATATCGATTTTCTATTCATGTTTCCTCCAGCCATAAAGCTGACGGACGTCGTAACAAAGAAAAATTCTCGAGTACTCTAAATCAAATCTGTTATACATTAATTGTGTTTAAATTGTACATTTCGCCGTGTATAGAGACCAAGTATCGACAGTCGTGATTTTGCGTTGTTATGTAACGATGAGAAATAGAGAGTGTGTCCTCTCAAATTATCCGTATAAGACTTGCGGGATACATCGTGAACAGTTGGAAAATTATTACAGCCATTATTCCTAACCAATTCGTAAGACGATAAAAGTTGAAAAGAAAGGTACGTCTCATTTTTTTTACATCTTTTGCTCTTTAAATATAAATCAAAACACAAAACAGCGTGGATCTCCGGGAACTTATATAGCATCGCTTGTATTTCTTTAAAGAAATTCTTCATTTACAGATGTTGTGTAAAAAACACGTATCTGCTGACTAGATTCTGTTTATGTGCTTAATGACGCGGGTGGCAGACTGTGTCGTTGGCAAATTAGCTTTATCATCTTTGCAACATGGAAGCCTGTGAGAGTACGAGACTGGTGGTGATTAAACTGAGAGCTACTGACTTAAACTGTAGATGGATTCACAGCACTTTTTAGCCATTTTATCTTTACTTTGCAGTATACTAAACCTGCCGACTTTAACCACCAACGGTCTGGAGATTACCGAGTGATATGCCAGGTTGCTCAATGGGCGACCAGAAAAGGATTTTCACAACCACCAACTCTAAACGAAATCGGCCCACATCTATCTGTTGGTCCAGCCTTTAAACATAGTAAATATTGCATGACATACTCTATTGCCTTTGTACTTATAATGGAAATGATTGGGTTATAGGCCTACTCCCAAATCAAACGCATGCGTGGCAAATGGTGGTGATAATTCACTTAATACCTGGTGTAAAACTGAATGGATTTCCAACATTCTAACATTCAAATTTTATATAGATTGATTTTTGACTCCATGGTTCAGGTATTAAGAATAGACTTGTGCTTGGATTGTTCTTAAAAGACATTCAACTTTATACTCATTTACAGAGGTCAGGGCCGTCACTTCTACCCTGCTGCCAGTGACAAATATACATATGAAATGTAGATATGAGCGTCATGTCCGACATTCGTATACCATTCGCAGTTCGTAAAGGGCGTTCCAAGTCGATAATCGCAAGATCTATTTCTAAAAAAACGTTCAACACTAGCTCCCACAGACAAAGGTATGTAAGAAATTATACAAATACGAAATAAATCCCGTAACACACAAGAGAGAAGCGGTCATCAGTCTCCAACGATCCCGGGCAGACAGTGGATATTCCAGGCACGAATTACAAATTAAAGTTCAAATTCGTAGTCCATGAATGAGTTCCGGGTCAAATAACAAATAAACAAGGTATCTCAGTCGCGCTTTGGTTGCAACTGTTCATAAAGGCATCACGCAGATATAATGAGCATGGCTGCCTTTATAACCCCTAGCCCCAGGTTAAGCGGTATTAGATACAGTTTGAAAATGACAGAACTTAAGCAAACAGATTGTGATTCAAAAGTAACGGACGATTACGTCTTTCCCGTTAATATGTAAGGATGTCATACTACAAGAGGCGTCATCTATGATGTTACAAATGACATGCTTGTCTGTATAAAAGCTGTCTACAAGATAGACGCTTGCACTCGTCAACCAGCGCCATCTATGTTGTTAAACGCCATGTATTCGATAGATATGTACATAAGGATAACAGCGCCGTCTATGTTGTTGATCACAATGCAGATCGCAAGTGATTCTGAACCCTCTGTCCATACGTGCCAACTAGAGTGTTATACTCATTGTAAAATTTGAGAAACTGAGAATGATGGCGTTTGATAGAGTGTCCTTGACAAACTAGTTTTTGAACTAACAGCTTGTAACGCAGATTAAAATCATCACAATTTACGCAAGATCTGCCAAATGCTACAAGGCGAATTATGTATACGCCATATGTAGGTCCCTTTGGTATATTGCTATCCAAATAAGGATAATTTACAATATCTAAATTGAAGTTATCTCTTTTGTCGTGAACGCGGCGTGAAATGAGACCTTGTTCGTCTTTGTACAGATATAGATCCAAATAAGATGTAGCCTCAGGACTATCTGTTTTCTCCTTTAAATCCAATGAAGGCAGATAGATTTCCTTTACCTCTTCAGCAATATGGGGTTTATTTAACGCGAGTAGATCATCAATTTACCGCTTGGTAAATGAAAAGGATCGAGCCTTAAGGATATTACTTTTAAGTAATTTCTGCATATAGTCGTATTTATATGAAAACAGGTATAGGTCTGCCAAAAGAGGCGCACAACTGGTACCCATTGGAATACCTATGCACTGTTGGTAAATGGTATCTACGAATTTCACATAGATGTTATTAATGAGAAATTCAAGTAATTCAATAAATAATGTAACATCACATGAGTTGTAACCTTTATAAATAGTAGAACTAAAGAAAGCCTCATTGCTTTTGACGTTAATGTAACGGTGACCTGTTTTAGTAAATACCGAGACAATTAACGACGATATTCTTTCAATAAGGTCTTTATGAGGAATTGTAGTATAGAGAGTAGAGAAATTCCATGTGGATACGTCTTTGTACGGTATATGCATATGAGCATCAAGTTCTTCTGTAAGACGTTTGGAGTTGTTAAGAATCCATATACAGTTGACACCTGAAATTTTTGTTATGGCACAGCAATACATACTTCAAAATGACTTTACTCCTTGTAACGCTCTCGTAAGTAGGGTTGACAAGAGTTTGGTGGTACAACTTCTTGAACCCGCAAGAAATCGAGCATTGTAAGGGAATTGTGCATTTTAGGAATCCAGTAAAGTTGTGGTATTTCTGTATGACGGGTAGGTATATTTAGGCCCATTTCTTTAAGAAAGGTTTTGTGTTTATTAAATAGTTCCTTCAGATTACATGTAGTAGCAGAATACGTGGATATTGTTGTAGATGTACATAGCTCTTGAACAAGAATTTGATAATAATAACGCTTGCAAAATAAAGATGACATTATTGGGAGCCTTGTCTGCTGCAGTGATGACAAATTTACTATGAAGGTCAGCAAGCGTTTCTTAAACAGTGGGACCCTTTAGAACCTGTTCAACTTTAGGGAGAGCATCAATGTCTATACGATGAACAGTTAAACTAACCTTCTTTAAGAAAATCTCAAGCCAATCGTTAAGCACCGAAGAATCCACTTTCTCCCGTTTTGACCATTTTTAAACATATTCCTCAAGCGCCGAGATGATATTTTTTTGTTAGATCAAATGTTGACATTTCTCTTTTCTCTATACTTAGGACCTCTCACAAAGAGATTCCTTAGATCATGATTCTCAATAATATTAAGGTCACCAGTCAGGACATGTTTAAATTTGTCGCAGGTAAAAACTGAGGATTTACAATCACAGTTATAGCCGCCAGAAGTATACGTCGCCAAATCGAACTCCTTGATGGCCTGGGAATAATTGAAAATTTTGGAAGCGATGGGCTTTGTATACTCATAGGATATGCTAGGGGGCTCATGGATATTAAAATAATTAGGCACAGCACTACGAACATCAGACTCATTAAAGATCCGTGGTAGGTTAATTAAGTCAAGGCCTCTGTCTAAATACTTTATCTTTAGAGAGTCGATCGTGTTGAGTTTCAATTGTAGTTACAGGGCGATACAACCGAAAATACGATATGTCTTGACACAGACGTACAAGGTGAGGTGGAATTTAAAATTGTGTATGTTACTGGACACGCCTTGAACTACCTGTTTTAGCAAATTCAATGGCAGAGCATATAATACTGTGGGTAGAGCATGCATGCTATTGGTGTCATACGACAATCCGACTAAATAGCTAACGGTAACGTGTTTGTGAATCACGTTTCTATTGAACTTACTCCTACCGTGACTGCGAGGCCTACGTTTATGGTATTTGAATAAATTTATTATGATGGAGTCATGTGGTTGGCTGGATGTTAATTGCCGATTCCCATAACGTTATCATTCAACCCCTACGGAAAGACTGAATCAATCTCTAGCATCCAGAAAAGCTCACGGTCACTTATTTTACGTTCAAATTCGACATTTGTCTCATTTGCTGATGGATAAACCGATTCTGTTATTTGAATGCTGAAATGGTCCCAATCATGGTCGGAGGTAGAGAAATGCTAGCCTATTAGCTATTGTTTATTGGGCACGGACTTACGGTGCCGGTTCAACCGTAGATTTCTGTAGTTTCTGGGTGGTCTTCCCAACATACTACTGATCACACTTCTTGCATGTTTCCAAGTAAATACAGTTAGAGGCAATACAGCTTAAGCTAACGCAGGAATTAACAGAATAACATTTACCAGTCAGTGAAGAAATAAAAGTGGCGGTTGTATCAAATGATGTACATGTAAGACAACTGGTATGTCCATATTTGGAATGTTCTCAAATATATCCGATACTTTGATGGAAATGTGTCTTAGTGCAAACGAATCATTTATTGACTCGCCCTGGGAACATGCACCACTATTCCCAGCGTTAGTCCTATACATAGTGTTGTGATTTATAGTTATTGGTATAATTGTGCAGAGGTCTCGCCTCGGGGTCAAAAACCACCAGCAGAAACGGGGCACGCACAGGTAATATATATAAGCGTTATTATCCGACAAGGAGTCTGTTATGCAATTAACATGCAGACTGGTACGTGTACCTCACCAAATAATGCATTGTTCCAATGTGCTGTTTATTTGTGCGCTTAAAAGGATCATTGAACATTTTTTTCTCATTTAGATCTTTTTGTGTGATTTATGTGCAGGTGAAATATTATGTGAGAATGGTGCTACTTCATATAGTTCATAGAGTTTGTAATTCTATATGCACATTCGAACGTCACGCAACAGTGAGACATGGCTCCACACAAACACGTACAGATACAGCGTTTCAATATGTTGGCCAACTGCAGCACCTCCGCTTGCCACTGACTAGTCAAAAATTCATGACATCTGCGAAGGAGAATGGCAGTGTGAAATATGCGTTTTTTTTTTGCACATTTTCTTCAAGCTTAGGGCGTAGACTTTGAACCGTTTAACCTTTGATGACAAGGGTATATGCCTTGGTTAATCAATGTTTCAGGTACATTATCCACGAAGACGAATATACCATTAAGAACGAACTGTGTGACTTCGACTGAAGCTCCCTCAACCAAAATCCTGCGGCCACAGATTGTGAACGATGGAAGCCAGCCCAATACACTTACTGATAAAACTGGTAATCACGAACTCGTGAATCGTAAACTGATATTTTCCTATTAGATTTCTCTAAAAAAAAAGAAGATTTTTTTCACTGGTTACGGTGTTATTCTGAATAGAAGACAGCAGAATACTTCTAGTAAACCGTTTTTCAATAACGAATGTTTCCACTTGAGCGAGTACAGCTATACACGCAGCTCACTGGTGAAAACGGCCACAATCGAGTAGTTGACCACCTAATGTCACACGATACCCTAACCTTGGCATATGGGGTAGGGGTACAGGAGGATAATCAGTTTAATAAGGTCAGAATTGAACCTCACCTCTGAGTAAACATTGTTTAAGCTGTAATGAGAGGATGTAGGATAGAATGTACGACATAGCTGTCGTTCATGCAGTACCGCCAGGATTACCCAAGAAGATATGACGTCTAATTAATGACTTGAATAAAGATCTGTTTACTGTGTGCTGGAATGCCTAAAGGTAAGAAAAGTCCTTCTGTACTATGTGACGTGCCAGAAATGTTAATAGAACCCTCCTGAAAAAAGTTTAACGAAGAGTTCCTTGGTGTTGATGAACGATTGAGAAAATTGATGAGCTAAACGTTTGTGAAATTAAAAGTCTCTACAGAAAGTAGGCATCATGAAAATCATTGAAAACTTCTGAAAGCTTCTGGAGGTGATCGGCAGATTAACGCCAAGAAATTAATTTTCAGAAGACTGTAATGACAGAGTTTTCGAAACAATGATTGACATATCAACTACAGAGACTTCACATGCACATGACAAACAAATGTTGGTCATGAGTTCGAAACCAGCTCTCGCTAATTCGGTTGTAACCTAACATCTAAGCGCATTTTTCTTCATGGCAGGCTGCTGGCTGATCATCGACGGATGTCCGCAAGAGCCACAGCTCGCTGGAAAACGCCGGGACACCGAAGGGGAGAAGCATCATGGAGCACTGACCAACGAAGACGCCTGTCTAGCCCGGGCTGCTGTACAGTGGAGAGCTTGTGGTCAATCGTATTCTCATACCGTCAAAGCGGTGTTCGGACCCACAGGTACAGTACTTTTCAAAAGTGACTCTTTTCTTGTACGAAAGCGCCATATTAAGATAGGTAGGTATGTAGCTATGCTCATGCACAGGATTATTTCATCGCTTTGTTAAGGTAACACTATTTGAGAGTAAAGATAAGAAACAAGTAACTTGCTCCACTATCAGATCGGCGATACACAAGATCAAACAAAGAAACACGAAGACGCTTGAATAAGTTCAATACATATATTTTAACAAAATACACAAATAATGTCTTATTGATGACAGCGTCCAAATCCGGATGTAATAGTCCAGCTTCCAAGGCGAATCAATCCACGTAAATATAAAATCCATAGTCTACAGGAATTCCCCAATCGAAGAGTGACAGTCCAATAAGTGACAAGCTCTATTGAGCACCGCTCGCTGATGATAGTTGATCTCCAACTGCCTGTAAAGGTGTAACTTCTCCAGGGGGACGGGTTGACAGTAGCGTCCCTGATGTCCAGCAGGCGGTGTGTTTCACTCCTCGGAAATATACACGAAGGCATGGCGAAATGATATGAAATGTACGTAATCGCACAAAGAGCTATACAAGCTCCAAAAAAGTTAGCTTATGGCGAAAGTGGTACATACTGAAAATGGAGTACAGATGTTGAATGACGTGAAATCACTGAACCCGGTAATATACTTCGCCGTGGATGGCAATAAAATATAATACAATATTTAAAGACGGGGTTAGCAACAATCACGTACAAAGTTGCGTTATCGGTATTGTTAAATGATAAATATTCCGGTCCAAGGAGAATTAAGCATTGTTTTATTGTAAATGCATGGGTACGAAGTCTGTACCAGAAGCGTTACCACCAAGACAAGTATGAACGATAGACTGCACAGGCTTAGAACTGAAGTTCTGTGGAGGGGATAGTTTACCTATTGTGGGTATTTTGTACACCGAGTACTATTTTAGATGAACTGATTGGGCAGCACAATGCCAGGCATGTTTAGTAATGACCTAAGAGCGACAAAAATGTTTCAGTTGATTTCCAAAAGTATTACTTGTGCTACTGTAAATAAATATTTAAGTATTTATGGTCAGATCTTTTTACATAGTTAAAGAGGCAAAACATGGTTTTGCTACATGTATAAGATGCGGTAGGTAAAATATATGCAAACATAAGACAGGCTTGAGGCGTCTGTGAACAGTAAAAGACCCCTTTGTTTAAATTTAAAAAAGATTACAGTTTGTTCACAGTTTTGTTCACAATCAAATTACATAATCGGTAAATGTGAAGAAACGTTCTGAAATAGTATACGAGTGGTCTCCGTATGAGACTATACAATGAATTTCGTCACTTGAGATTTATGTGACATTTTTACAGATGTCTTTGATCATATATAATGACCCTTTGCTTTGGGAGGCTATTATTTCCAAGCAATGATTAAACTTGCCTATCAAAAATGCAATTTATTCTCTTTGCACAGGCGCTTGGACGGTAGCAGGACAGGGTTGTTTCATGGGCAGTTACGGCTGCCCCTCGCATGGCCATTCCAATGAGGGAAGCTTGGTCAGGGATGGATATGCTGAGGCTCAAGGTGGACTGACCAATGAGACGGTTTGTCTAGATCGGGCCGCGCGACAGTGGGTGTACTGTGGGTCATCACTGGACAATCCAGTAGTCAGCGTCTTCAGACCCACAGGTTCGTACTGGACAGCGAGTAATAGCGTTCTGAGAAAGAGGAAACATATGGTACCCTAAACTTTCTGAAACAAAGAAAATACATTGTTTTTTGCATTTCCCTCGAATCATTTTGTGTGTGTGTATATATATATATATATATATATATATATATATATATATATATATATATATATATATATATATATAAAAATATATAAAAAAAAAATATATATATATATATAAAGTCTATATATATATATATACATGGTCATAGGGTCCTGGTGATAAATACAACAACAAAAAAGTAACAAGCAAAAACTGAAAACAAGCATTTTATGTTGTCTGAAATGGTTTTGTTTGCGGTCCAGGAGCCAGAAGGTTTGCTGGCTACGGTTGTTGGATAAAGGTGCCGCATTGCCCTAAAGACCCGACTGTACCCCACATGTTCTTTGATGCCTGGGGTGACACCAACAGAAACACAGGTAATATCCTCAAAACGTCCGTGTTAACAACTTTACTGAGTTTTTGTGACAGTAATTCCATTATCGTCTGTCGACCCCTGTTTAGGATTTTTACCCTAAAAATACATCCATTTAAACTTATGGGTTTGATATTATTACATGCTTTAAAACAAACCTATAGGCCTTATTTAATTTTAGTAAGAAATGTGTTTTCCTTAGAAGATACATTGTGGTATATAATATAATCAAGTTTCAACCCCTACAAATTTATAATCGTACTGAAAGTAGAATTGCGAGTTTTGGAGAGTAGAACTATCACGTGATAAAAACTTATGTTTCTGTTCAGGATTCAGCAAAGAGAACTGCTTCAACCGTGCCCAGGACTACTGGGACCAATGTGGGTCCAACAGTTCTTATCCCGTCACAGCGCAGTTCCGCCCTGAGGGAAGATCGAAAACTGTACCATAATAAGAAACCGGAAAGCTGTATTCGTTAATGGGTTGATATAAAAATAAATACCCATGAACTATTTGCATGGTTTCCTGCTCGATATATCCATTTTTTTCATATTTTTTGATAGATTTATTTGATTGGTGTTGTTCTCTGCACTCAGAAATATTTCTCTTACACAACGATGGGCAGCATTATGGCAGGAGAAGAGCCGTGCGGAAATTCACGACCATCTCCAGATTGCTGACTGACCTTCCGACCGGCATGAGCTTATATAGACTGAGAAATCTTGCTGACATTAGGAAAAATGGTAATTTGTAATGCTGCGCACCTTACCAGAGTGGATGTAGAGTGTGCGTCTTGTAAGCGAGAGACTTACATGAAAGACTTGTGTGTTCTGTCGCCTTAGTCACGTGCAATTCCTTTGAAAGTTAAATTGATCGTGTTTTCAATTTGATCGATAGTATTTAGGGGAACGCTTGGGGACTGGTCCTCCAAAGAACAATAAAGGTCACTTTGTCAGCATGCTGAGAACATTCGCCTTTTAATAACAGAAACACACCGCAAACACGTCTCAGGAACCCACATCTTCTCCATCTCGATTTATTATCTATAGGGGCCATTATAACTGACTGGTAAATATGCCAGAGAAACATATTTTGTTAGAAACCAAAAGACGTTTAATTGTATTATGAATGACACACAGCTATTTTTTATTGTTGTTGGCTCGTAATTTGTAATAATATGGTGTTCTGTTTACAACCTGAACGCTCGCCTCATTCTTTTGGAATAGTGCCCACTCCTTTCCCCACCCACCCACCCACCCACTTTTTATTTGCTTCAGTCATACACGCTGGAGAAATTGCTTGTCGTTAGTGTCACGCCACAATCAAACCTCTATCCGCCCACATGTGGGAGGTTCATGTCCTTATCATCAAAGGCTCAATTTCATCAATGACATTTAGTTTAACGTTCATTCTTCATACACTTGCTGGCGTTTTACAATGATAACGGTAGCTGGTTTCACATTTTATAACGTACCTGTGTTCAGTTTGCCAGATCACGGGTTTCCTCCCACCATGGTGCTGGCTGCCGTCGTATAAGTGAAGTATTCTTGAGTACGGCGTAAAACACCAATCAATCAAATGCATGAGCATGTATAAGTGTATAGAGTGGACTAACTCCGCTCACCCCGGGGATTGAGGTTTTGTATTTGCCACGAAACAGACTGTTGATAAAGCTGATATATGAACAGGTGCAATCACTGTGCAACAGAGATACATACTTTGATTATAGAGAACTTACACACTAGCATGGTAAACAACTTAATATCGATCTCGTTAAATCCCCTATTGATAATATCCGTTACCTCTTTCCAGCATCATTAAAAACTGTTGACTTTTCTTTGCACGCATCCTTCTTAATGTTGTACTTAATGTACTTTATTAGTGGAATGTCTAAGTTTTAGGCCGTATCGATATCCCCTTCTGGTTATGTAAAATGAGCTATTCCGTCTCCATGGTAACAAACGGGGAGTTCACCATCATGTAAAGAAGCCTGAATACAGCCGTCTAGTGTGTTACCAAACAAACTTTTTTATTTGTCTATTCACAAATAATTTAGACATTATATCTGGCGACGAGGTGGACAATCCAAACGATTGCTCAAGCGCTGAACATACCGGGAATTCCTACCTTCCAAGCGGACACTGATCAGACGTCGTTCGCCACACGATAGAACAAATGGCGTGAGAGATTTGACCTGTACGTAAATGCAACTGGTATCAACAACGACAAACAGAAACGCGCGCTGATATATCTGGCAGGTGAGTCCGTTCAAGACGTTTTCCAAAGACTCAAAGGCACTGGTGATGACTTTGAAACGGCAAATGAATATTTCTTACCGAAATCAAAATGTGCGCTACGAACGGTACATGTTCATGGATGCAAAGCAACAGGAGGGTGAAACGATGGCACAGTTCGTCACGACGCCATCGCAGATCAAGTGGTGGAAAAGTGCAGATCAACCCATCTCAAACGCAGACTGTTGAGAGAATTTGATATGACATTACATAAAAATTTTTGACATTGGCCGAGCCACAGAAACATCTGAACTCCAAAGTCAGAAAATGGAAGTAAAGTCAGAACCAGCCCCAGTCACGGTAAGCAATCTCTCAAACAGGCCAGGCGAATTTAGACACAAAAGCAAAAAGCATACACCTTTTCCAAAACCCCAAAACAAACCACACAGAAACAATGAGTGTAGAAATTGTGGGGGTGTTAGGCCACATAGAAATACAAGTTGTCCAGCTACTGGTAAAACATGTGGGGATTGTGGTAAACTCAACCATTTTGCTAGAGTGTGTCGTAGCTCACAAAGTCGAACCAAAAAGTAATTTAACCAAATACATGCAGAAGAGAGTAACACTGATTCATCATCAGGGGATGAGTATGTATTTACCGTTTGTGACAAAAGCAGCAGTGTAAACTTTCCCACTAAAGTGCCCAAAATTGCAGTCAAAATAGCAGGCACAGCGGTTCCAATCCTAGTTGATAGTGGCGAGTCAGTGAACGTGTTAGATAAATCATGTTACACAGTAATAACGAAACACAAAAAAGTCCTACTCGCCAATCCAAAATAAAAAAATATGTGTCTTTGGTTCCAAAACCCCTCTACATGTTATGGATACTTTTGAGGCATACATAGAAACGTGAGAGAAAACGTGGTCACCTGTTTTTATGTGGTGGATCAAAATCCAGGTTCCTTGTTAGGTTTTGAGACATATACACAGCTAGAACTTATCAAACAGTGGCAGACAGTTTATGCCTCAATCTCCATTCAGTGATAAACAAGCAGGGTAAACTCCTCACAGAGAACAAAAATAGTTCCCTACCACAACAACCTCTGTCATCGGTTGATAAACTCCCGACAGTGAAGAAAAATGATCACGCATCACAACAAAGTCAAGGAGCACTAGAGAGATTCCATCAGACACTGAAAAGTATGATAAGAACTTACTGCTTTGAGACAGGGAAAGATTGGGACGAGGGTGTACCTTTGTTAATGTTTGCTGTAAGAGAGTCTGTACAGGAGTCACTTAGATTTAGTCCATTTGAGCTTGTGTTTGGCCATACTGTGCGTGGTCCACTACAGTTGTTCAAGGAAAAGTTTGTGTCTGGTGATAGTGACAATGTTAACCTATTACAGTATGTGTCAAGTTTTCGTACTAAGCTCAACAGAGTATGTGAGTTAGCCAGAGAGAATCTTACAGCTTCTCAGAAGAGGATGAAAACTAAGTATGACAAAGAGACAGTAAGACGCAGATTTGAAGTTGGTCAGAAGGTACTGGCCTTACTTCCAGTTAGTGGTAAGCCACTTGAAGCTCGTTATTTTGGACCTTATGTAGTAGACAAGAGGCTAAGTGATCTTAATTATATTATTTTCACTCCTGATCGGCGCAAATCTAGACAACTTTGTCACATTAACATGTTAAAGCCATATGTAGACAGAGATAGCACTGATCTCAATGTTGTACATCCTAGTGGAGTTGCTATCTCTTGTTTTCCAGTGCCAAGTTGTAAGAGAGAGTTAAAGCGTTTTTTTTGGGCATGGCAGGTTATTATCGTAAGTTCTGTAGGAACTTTTCATTTGTTAGTGAGCCATTAACTCAGCTGTTAAAGAAAGGTGCTAAATTCTTGTGGTCCATTGAGTGTCAGAGATCTTTTGATAGATTAAAGGCCATGCTAAGCAGCGGCCCCATACTTGTAGCACCTGATTTTAGTTTACCATTTAAGCTAGCTGTTGATGCTAGTGATATATCTGCTGGGGCAGTTTTGTTACAAGAAAATGAAACAGATCACGTTGATCACCCTGTATGTTTTTTCTCTCGCAAATTTGACAAGTGCCAGAGAAATTATTCGACAATAGAAAAGGAGTGTCTGTCCTTGATTCTAGCATTACAGCATTTTGAAGTATATGTGACTTCGTCAAGTTACCCCATTGTTGTGTATACAGATCACAATCCCTTGACCTTCTTGCACAAACTAAAAGGTAAAAACCGAAGATTGTTACGGTGGAGTTTGCTTTTGCAAGAATTTTGCAAGAGATTAGACACATAAAAGGGAAAGATAATGTGATTCCTGATTGTTTGTCACGTGTCTAGTTGGTTTTCTGCAGCTTTGTTTTTAAAGACTGTGGTAAACGTTATTATTATTCATGATTATGAATATGTTAAAGAAAGTTTTATGCAAAACTTTCTTTCCCTGAAGGGTGGGGGTGTTATGTATGACTATTTAACGTTTTCATGTACTGTTAGTCTGCGGACCTTTGTGAAAGCATAACAGGCCCTGTTATATATGTACAGCGCGGACCTGGCCGAAAGCACCTTGTTTAATGCTTTGTTTATTTAACTGGCTGTTCATTGGATGTTAATTCTGTGTCTAAAAATAGTTGAATCTACCTGGAGCGTATATAAGCCGTGTTTTCTGTGCAGAGAGGAGGTATTTTTGCTGCATCCACTGGGAGCCAGGAGAGTGTGCGACGCTCTCGTATAGAGTCCATTATGTTTATATGAGCTGGTGATGCCAGTTTCATTTGGGAGGACAGATTTTTATGCCGGCACCGTTTGTGTACCACAGTAGTACTGATGTCTGGTTTATGTGAATTTCTGCGGAAGTCACGTTTATTGGTGTTCGGATCTTTATTATGATTATACAGTGTGGACTGTGTAATTTGTTTAACACGATGACCTCACCTGACCGACAAGGTCGTCAAGGACTCTAAACTGAAGTTTTCAGTTTTGGCAAAGGACGTTCGTTCTGCCACAAGGTGACATTACTCTACGTCTCTGAACGGCTCGTTTGTGAGTTTCTGTGGGAGCTGACTGTTTTAAAGTGGATTATACCTCCATGCCTGTATTTACCCTGTGTTGTGCTCTGCGGGTGTGACGTCATTCAAAGGCTTGACTGTTCCAGTTCTGTGTAACCTGTGTACTGTGTTCGCGTTCGCTAACCTAGCGAAGTACCTGTCTGGAACAATTTGTGACTTGTGTGAAGTGTGTGTTTATCCCATGGTCTTTACGTTGGATCTCCTGGAATTCGTTCCTTGGGATGCAAAGGTGAACTGGAAACTTTTAAAGACCGGTAATACTGATGTGTATGTTTTTTTTATGTTGTTGTTGTTGAACTGTCTGTAAAACTGTACGTCTCATTTTATATATAAAGCCATTGTTTACATTGTAATATTGAGTCACTGAGTCTGTTTTCTGTTGCTGTTTTCACTACCGTAACAAGCCAAAATATGCTGAGACGAATGCGCGCGTATGCAACCAAACAGGACAAGGTTATGACAAAGCTCGCGACAGTTGTTTCATCTGGAAAATGGGACAAACATAATCCAGACCTACAGCAGTTCTACAAAATAAGAAATGGAACTAAGTCTGACACCGTCTAGAGGCATTCTTATTCGCGGATCGCATATCATCATTCCACAAACGCTAACACACTTCCTTAAACTTGCCCATGAAGGACATCAAGGCATCGTGAAAACAAAGCTATTGTGGCGCGAAAAGAGTGGTACCCAGGTATCGACAAGGACACAGAGACTTTAATTGGTCAATGTATTCCCTGTCAAGCAACGGACAATCCCCAAAACCAGGGCCACTGAATATGACCGAAATGCCTGACAAGCCCTGTAGTCATGTTAGTACCGATTTTTGGGACCTTTCCCAAACAGTGACTACTTCCTGGTTGTCATCGATGATTTTTTCCCGTTACCCGGAAGATGAAGTGAAATCGACATCAGTCGCACATGTAATTCCCAAATTTGACAGAATTTTCTACACACATGGCATTGTCGACCTACTTAAAACTGACAATAGCCCGCCATTCAATGGTGATGCGGGAAATTCAAGGCTTCAAGCACAGACACGTAACTCCTTACTGGCCCAGAGATAACGGCGAGGCAGAACGCTTTATGCGAACCTTAGAAAAGTCCGTTCGATCCTCTTTCATTGGAAAGAGAAAGTGGGAGAAAGATCTCATCCAGTTTCTGCTGAATTACTCAGCAACCCCACATTCAACGACAGGTGTATCTGCGGCCGAGCTGCTCTTTTCGCGGCCAATCAAGGCCAAATTGTCAGAACCTGTAAGCTCCTCGTGCAACGAGAAACATCAATCTACAAAACAAAAGTGACAAGGACAAGCCAAGTTGAAAATGAAAGCTCGCTCGGACGCAAAATCTGGTGCCAGTGTCTCTAACTTTAAACCACGGGATACAGTCCTGCTAGCAGCCAAACGTGAAAATAAACTGTCAACCAAATTGACAAACGCCCATTCAAAGCGGTCTCCAAAAAAAGATCGATGGTAATCGTCCAGGGTTCTAACGGTGAACAGCACGAACGGGATCTGAAGAAAATTACGAGAATGAACCTACCTGAAGTCAACGATCCTTACGATGATCAGGACCTTCCGTCAGAACCGAACCAGCAGGATATTCCGAGACGCTTCCCAACTAGAAATCACATCCAGCTCGCGTATCTGTCTGCCTATGTGTGATGTGTTGGAATGTGAATTTCCTTAGTGAAATTTATTTTTTTTACATCGAGTGAAATGCGTGTGTTCAATTCATTTGAACTTTTCAAATATTTTAATTACTGAGTTTTATGCTGACAGTTTTAGTGTGAACTGTTTAGATCAAGTGCATTTGTTTTGACTGTTCGCAAAATAATATTAATTGTGTTCAAGTTACTGTAAAGGGCGCTATCAACGCATTGAATTCTTTAATGTGCGGAGAATACATTATTACGGACTACAGGTTACACTCTAACCTCATGGTTTTTTAATTTTAAAGTTCCAAAAGATTTTGTAAATATTAGTATAGTTCAAAGAGTAATTTGGGTTAATCAGTTATACAAAAAAAAACGAAGGATGTAATGTCTAAGTTTTAGGCCGTATCGGTACCCCCTACTGGTTATGTAACATGAGCTAGTCCGTCTCCATGGTAACAAGAGGGGAGTCCGCTATCATGTGAAGAAGCCCGAATACAGCCGTCAAGTGTGTCACCAAAATGTTTTTATTTGTCTATTCACAAATAATTAAGACATTATAATTAGTTCCTGGGTACTTTGTGTTGAACATCGTTTTGAGAGTTGGTGTCTGGATTTGACGATATCGAGTCACGTTGAAAACGAGCCTTCGACCGATGAATCTTTTCCACTTGCAAACGTTATTTGTTCTTACTCAAGACTGCGTGTGTTCAACGTAATTTTTTAGACAGACAAATAGATTAACAATCAAAGAAACAAAGAAATCAATAAACAATTAGTTATCTTTCTGGTTGGTGTTATACGTCACAGGGAAGAATATTTCTCTTACTCAGTGGTGGCCAAAATTATGGTAGGAGGAAACCGAGCACGGCCTGGGAGAAACATAGGCTCATTCAGAGGTTGCTGGATTTGACCTCTGAGTGATACCATTGGAGGGATGTTCCTAAGCCATTGTGTTGGGATGTCATCCTTAACACTCGGTGGCCTCTGTAATTAATTGAGATGGAGAAGATGTATGTTCCTGAAACGTTTTTGCAGTGTGTTTCTGCTCAAGCGTATACTGTCAGAATGTGGTCAGAGTGACATTTATTGTTTTTGGGAGGACCAATACTTAAGCGTTTACCTATATACTGTCAATCAAGTTGAAAACAACATCAATGCAATTTTACGAAGGAACGGCACATGACTCTTTCATATAAGTCATTCGTGTACAAGATGCACAATCCACATTAATTAATTCTGGTGTGATACGCAGCATTAAAAATAACCGTTTTTACTAATGTCAGCCATAATTCAGGAGCCTTTCACCAATGCAGTCGATATAAGCTCAAGCTGGCTGCCTTTTCGGTCGGACGTGGGAAGATCTGTCAGCAAACTATGGATGGTCGTTAATTTCCGAACCTCTCTGCCCCGTTTTCTCCTACCATAGTGCTTCCAATCGAAATATAAGAGACATATTCTTGCAGGGGGAGTAAAACATCAATCGAATAAATAAATCAAATAAATGTGACCAAAAAAATTGAACATATCGAGCATGAAAACAAGTAAATAGCTCATGTGTATTTATTAGTATAGCTGCCAAACAACGAATACAGCTTTCCGGTTTCTTGTTATGGTACAGTTTTCGATCTTCCCTCAGGGCGGAACTGCACTGTGACGGGATAAGAACTGTTGGACCCACACTGGTCCCAGTAGTCCTGGGCGCGGTTGAAGCAGTTGTCTTTGCTGAATCCTGGACCGAAACAGAACAGATAAACTTTGTACTGTAACAAGCCGACTTGTTAGCGGTGCACCATTAGCTAAACAATAGTACAGTTGTAGCATACCTCCGCCATTCCATTACACCCAGCATAACAATTTAGTGATGATGATCATGATTTATGGCATTTGCGTCATCCAGCGGTAACTTTCTCTACGTGTTGAACTATAATCTAACAGACACACACCGTGCAAAACCACTCCCCACACCATAGTAATGTGATAGGCCACCTTACAATTCTACCTTCCGGACGATTACCATTTTGTTTAGGTTGAAGCTTGATTATATTATATACCAAAATATGAATTTAAAGGCAACAATTTTTTTATAAAATAAAACAGGGCCTAATGGTTTATTTTAAAGCATGCAACAATATCATACAGAGCGATCAGTTCAAATGGATATATACATGGACTTAGGAAAAATATGAGCCTCATCTTCGACAAACGATGATGAGATTATAGTCACAATCACCAATTAGCGCGTCAACACGGACGATTTGAGAATATTACCTGTGTTTCTGTTGGTGTCACCCCAGGCATCAAAGAACATGTGGGGTACAGTGGGGTCTTTAGGGCAATGCGGCACCTTTATCCAACAGCCATAGCCTGCAAACCTTCTGGCTCCTGGACCGAAAACAAATCCAGTTTTCCATGTTTTGCTTGTTACTTTTTTGTTGTTGTATTTATCATGCTCTATGACCATTTGGGTATAATTGCTAAGTGATATGAATTGGAAATGAATGCTGATTAAAATTCGTTCACATAAATGTATTAAATGAGAAAAAGTGAGAATGAATAATGCAAACAATGTATTTCAATTTTCATTTCAGAAATTTCAGGTTAACATATTTCCTCCTTCTTAGAAGAGTTCGGATATTATCAGAACGAGACTCGCTGTCCAGCACCAACCTGTGGGTCTGAAGATGCTGACTACTGGATTGTCCAGTGATGACCCACAGTAAACCCACTGTCCAGCCGCACGACCTAAACAAGCCGCTTCATTGGTCAGTCCACCGTGAGCCTCGGCATATCCATCCCTATCCAAGCTTCCCTCATTGGTTTGGCCATGTGAGGGGCAGCCGTAACTGCCCATGAAACAACCCTGGCCCGCCACCGTCCACGCGCCTGCGCACAGAGAACGATTTATTTATGATATGCAGGTTTAATCATTGTTTGAAAATAATAGCCCAGCAGAGCAAAGTGTCATTATATATGATCAACGACACTTGCGAATATGCCACATAAATATGATGTGACGAATTTCATTGCATAGTCTGGTATTGAGGCCACTTGGATAACGATATATTCCAGAGGGTAAAAACGTTTCTTCGCTTTCACCGACAATGTAACTTATTCATGAATAAAACTGTGAACACACTGTGTAATCTTTTTTTAATTTATAAGCAAGAATCTGTCATTGTTTACCGACGCCCCAGGCCTGACTTATGTTTGTATATATTTCAACTACCACATCCCATATATTATAGTCAAACTATGTTTTGTTTCTTTAAAAAGATCTGACAATAAATACATAAATATTTACTTACAACAGCACAAGCAGTGAATTAAAACTTATTTGTAGATCTTATGTCACAGTACTGCACTTGTCTGCATTGTGTTGCCCAATCGGTTCATGTAAAACAGCACTGGGTGCAGAAAGTACCTTCAACGGGTAAACTATCCCGCCTAAAGAACTTCATGCCTATTGTCCATTCTTGTCTTTGTTGTAACGCTTTGGGTAGACTTGATACTTATGCACACACAACAAAACAATGGCCATTTCCGCTTGTACAAAAATATCTATTACGCGGAAAGAGGTACTGAAAGAATTGCCAGTCATTTTAAAATACTGCTAAAGCATCTTTGTACGTGAGCATACACTGAGCATTGAAGTTATCCTACATACCTTTATGTCTCAGTATGGTGCTTTCGTACAAGGAACTAGTTACGTTTCAATAGCACTGTACCTGTGGGTCCGAACACCGCTTTGACGGTATGAGAATACGATTGACCACAAGCTCTCCACTGTACAGCAGCACGGGCTAAACAGGCGTCCTCGTCAGTCAGTGCGCCATGATGCTTCTCCCCCTCGGTGTCCCGGCGTTTTCCAGCGAGCTCTGGCTCCTGTGGACATCCGTCGATGATCAGCCAGCAACCTGCCAAGAATGAATAAAATCTAGCTGACTTCAGTACTTAAGAAAACGCGTATTGATGGCATTTGTGTTACAGCTGAATCAGCGAGAGCTGGTTTCGAACTCACGACCAAGAATTGTTTGTCATATACATGTGAAGTCTCTGTAGTTAATCTGTCAAACACTGTTTTAAAAGAAAATCTGTGTGCCTACTGATTTGTGTAAGTTTATATGCAGCGACTTATGGTTTGAGCGAATAGGGCAGCGTCGATTTATTTATTTGTTTGATTGGTGTTTTACGCCGTACTCAAGAATATGTCACTTATACGACGACGGCCAGCACTATGGTGGGTGAAAACCGGGCAGAACCTGGGGGACATTCACGACCATCCGCAGGTTGCTGGAAGACCTTCCCACATACGGCCATAGAGGAAACCAGCATAAGCTGGACTTGAACTCACAGCGACCGAATTAGTAGGAGGCTCCTGGGTCATTAGGCTGCGCTAGCGCGCTAACCAGCTGAGCCACGGAGGCCCCCCGGGTAGCTTCGGGTTCGAACTATTTTTGTCGATACAGGCAAAAACAGTCCAGCTGTATAAGGTGAATTGTGAAAAATGTTAGGCAACTTTTCATATGCCACCTCTTTCTATTAGAAACTTCTAATTTCACGAATGTTTAGGCCATCAGTTACTCTAAGTAACTTTTTGCTCGACTTTGTTGCAGATGTGCTACGAA